>NC_058106.1:39985349-40037849 GCF_914725855.1 Thunnus albacares
TAAGTGATGAAGTTTGATCTGGTCCGTGTCTTTGGGTTAGGGGGTCTCTGTGTGCAGGAAGTGGTCTTCAGGTTCACGTCGTGGTCACTCAGACGGGTCTCGTGCTGCGTTCTAGTCTGAGTCAGAAAACAGGAATCCGCAGCTCGCAGGGTCGTAGTGAAAGAATCTGTCTGTTAACAGCAAACACAAAGACTTCATTACGTTCTGCTTCATGCAGCAGCTTCACATTCAGATGCTTCACTGCTTCCTCACTCCTCCTCTTCCTCCCGCTGTTGGAGGACATGAGGAGCTATGATGGAAGGTAGAAGTAGGACAGGAAGTAGTAAAGTGTTGTACAATGAATCCTGGATTCTGATTGGTTGGTGCATTATTCTTAAAATAACTCTGAAACATGAATCTCAATAACAGTCTTGTTTGTTTTCAGTCAGACACAAAACTTGATGAAGACATGAAGACGGTTTTAAACATGACGTTTGTGTGACGTCACAGCAGAGACGCCGAGGTCTCACCTGGACCCTGACAGCTGGACTCGTCTCCTGCAGGATCAGTCCTCCAGCTCGTCCATGTAGCTGCAAACAGACAGAAACGAAACCTTAATACTTCAGGGATGACGGTTATTATTTATTGTCCATCACATCTTAACACGCAGACACCATGTGACAAAGACAACGCTGCCATGACGATAATAACCTGCAGATTCATTAAAGTCGCAGCCTCACGCTCGTTATTTTGTTTAAATATCTGTGATGAAGAGTTTTATGATCTTTATTGTCTGAAGCTGGATTCAGATCAGGAGGAAAAACCAAAACAACACTTCAGTTTTTATTGTTTTATTTTCCCTCCACTGAAGCTTCATATGATGAAAGTTCACAACAAACAGAAACAGCTGATGTGTAAATGAATCATCAGTGAGATGAAGAGAAGCAGAAGCAGCTTCTACAGTCTTTGATGTTGTTGATTTATGAGGACTGTTGTTGTTTGTTCTGTATGTGTGTGTGTGTGTGTGTGTGTGTGTGTGTGTGTGTGTGTGTGTGTGTTCTGTCATGAGTCACAGCAGCAGACCTTAAATGATGGATTTTCTAACTACAAACACTCAGAGAACGACGGTGCAGCAGATTTTTTGCTGTAATGAAAATCAGTCGACTCGTCTCTGAAACAACAGTTTGAACTCAGATATCAGATGAATCGTGACTCACTGCAGCAGCTGCAGCTGTTTCTCTCTGATGTCTCCAAAAGTTAAACCAATGAGGGCGAGTCGTCGTGTCACCTGTCAGGTGTAGGAAGACTCGGCCTTCAGCTGATGCACCGACCACTCCCATCAGAGAATCAGCCACAACTAAAGCATCATTCTGGAGATTTTTCTTATTGTCAATAAGATTCTCATGTTTGGATCCAAACCAGCGTGATGCTGTTATTAGCTAACGTGATCAAACTCTTGATGATGAAGGATCATGTGACCCAGAGCAGCGGTGAGACTCACTGACATGTTTTTAATCAGATATATCAGCTTTGATACACACATGATACATGTTAGTAGATCAGTTCATTGTTGGTTTGGATCCAAACATGAGATTTGTTGACAAGAAGAAAAATACAATATTATCATATAACATTATCAATATTATAGATATTAATATATACTGCATATTTAGAAATAAAGAAACTCACTGGAAGCTGTTTAGAGGTGAATTTGAATCTCATCCTTGCATTTTAAAAGTACAGAAGATCCCTTTACACAAGTAACGTTAGCTTACGTTAGCTTACAAAACAAAGGAATAACTCATTAACCAGAAATATAAAGGACCGAGAGCAGAACCCTGAGGAACCCCACGAGTTATTATTGATTGTGTTAATGTGATGTGGAAGAAGGCATCTGTTTGCTGACATGTTAGCCACAACTTCTTTAAGAGCTGATCATACGTCAGATGTTGTATTAACAGGTTGTGGCTACTTCTGCCCCCTAGTGGCCAAAACAATCACTGAATGTATATTTCGAGGGATGTAAAGTTTCTAAGCAGACTTTCTTCTTCTGCAGTGTTCCACTTCTCTCAGCGGTTCACCACCGTCGTCCCGGAGAGCTGCATGCTGATCCTGCTGGGTCTGGTCCTGGGTGGCATCGTCCTCATAGCCAATAAGAAGCAGTTGTACCAGCTGGAGCCCGCCCTCTTCTTCCTCTTCCTGCTGCCCACCATCGTTGGTGATGCCGGATACTTCATGCCGGCCCGCCTCTTCTTCGACAACCTGGGTGCCATCCTGTTGTACGCCGTGGTGGGAACGCTGTGGAACGCCTTCTGCACCGGCTTCTGCCTGTACGCCGCCAAACTGCTGGGGGTCATAGGTCAGTCTGAGGTCACAGCGAGGTCACAGCGAGGTCACAGCGAGGTTGCAAACAGGATTACTTATCAGTGTTATCAGCAATGGAACAAACAAACATGTCTTGTACGATGAGCAGAGTAATTTTGGCTACATTTTGGATTATAAATATAATTTATTTCTTAAAGTTTTAATCTTTAGCATTTTCATTGACTCAAACCTCATTTTTGATGCTATTTATAGTTATATAGTTATATTATTTTCACAAAAACATGAAAAACGTCTCTGCTCACCTTCCTAAGTGGAAGACAGCACAACTAGAATAAAAATGAGAAAAACTGCATCAGATATACCTGACAGCTGCTTAAAGAGCGTTTTACTGTAGTATTAAACCACACCTGCAGTTACCATGGTTACCACAGGTGTCACCAAATCAAGCGGGACTCAAATAGATGAGAGCCGATTGTTATTAGTTGTTTTTTTTCATTAAAGAGCTAAAAGATCATTTGGAGACAGTAACTGACAGACAAACACCTGAACACCTGCTTTATGACGTTTAGCTGAGCTGATGAGGAGAAACGGTTTTCTGACCTCCATAGATTCTGGTTATCTGTTTAGTAGCTGTTCTGGAGCTTTTGATCATATCACATGATCTTCCTCAGCAGATGACGTTTGCTCTGTTGTCATGGAATTAGACGTTAATAGACGTGCAAATGTACGTTCCTCTGAGCACTTTAAGGACCTCTCGTCCACGTTGGCAAAAAAATATTGAAAGATTGAAAGTTCGTTTTTCACTTTGGAAACAGCAGCTGAGGAGGAAACAGCCAAGATTGTTTTCACTGTTTCCAAAGTAAAGAATGAACTTTCATTCTCAAATATCAACAAGTGTTTCTGCTGCAGCTTCTGAAGACGAATGTGGAGATCACCACGGAGATCAGAGAACTGTGTCTTCACCTGAAGAAGAGAAACATCAAATATCACAAAAGATTCAAGATTCTTTATTGTTACATCTCATTTCACAAGAATACGAGAGTAAAAATAGCAAAAAGCAACAGAGCAATAAATAAAAAGAGTATAAATAACAATTATACATTGCACACATGTACAGTATGTACATTATGTCCTATAATATATATGAGTAATGTTTGAGTTAATGTTGCTTTTGTGTTCTGCAACAAACACAGATTGATTATGTTTTAAAAATGTTCAGATTTGTTGAATTAAATGGAAACGGCGGGAATTCTCAAAAAAAGTGGGAATATTTTAAAGTGTTTGTTGTTGTGTAACAGCAGCTGGATACAAATCAGATGTAAACAGACTGAGTGAATAAATGATGACATCATGAATCACGTGACTGAAGAGCTGAAAACATCAGATCTGTGTGGAGCGATGATGATGATGATGATGATGAGGCTGTAACCTTCCTCACATCAATACATGAAACTAACAGAAACGTCATATTTCCATCATGTTTTCCATCACTTGAGTTTTTACTGTCGCTCCTTTAATGACGTCATCTCGTCGTTTCTTCTTCTTCTGCGACGATTTTAATGTCACCGACTGTTTATCAGCATCGATGGAAACAAACGTTCAGGACATTTTATACTGAACATTTTCTGTAAATTTAGTTAAATTTTGAGTTACAGTTGGATGAAACTTGACTGCAGAGAATATCTGAAGCTTCTGTATATGAGTTTTGTTTCTGTGTTAGTTACATCCTCTCTAGAACAGTCACAGACGATCTCACAATAGATGTGTGACAAGGCGGGAAAAAACAGAAGTTAGTCTTTCTTTTCGCTCTCCGTCGTTAGAATATCTTCAGAACTTTTAGATTTACCTTCCTGATATTGATCTGATATCAGCTGTGATGTGTGTGTGTGTGTGTGTGTGTGTGTGTGTGTGTGTGTGTGTATGCAGACGAGCGCGTGCAGGCCGACCTGATGGACTTCCTGCTGTTCGGCGCGTTGATCTCAGCCGTGGACCCGGTGGCGGTGCTGGCCGTGTTTGAAGAGGTTCATGTCAACGACATGCTCTTCATCATCGTGTTCGGAGAGTCGCTGCTTAACGACGCCGTCACCGTGGTGAGACACACTCACGCACACACACACACACGCACGCAAACACACACGCACACACACACACACACACACACGTAAACACACACAGACTGTTGTGTTGCTATGGCATCAGAGAGGGTTTCAAGGTCAGTAATGACGCCAACATGCTGTAGTGTGTGTGTGTGTGTGTGTGTATGTGTGTGTGTGTGTGTGTGTGTGTGTGTGTGTGCATGTGTGATGACTTCAGGTCAGTTTGTGAGTCTCGCAGGTAAAAAGCTTCAAACTCAACAAACTGTCCCGGCTGAAGGACGAAGACTCTGTTTTAACTTAAAGAGTAGAATGACTTCTATAGAAACACTAAATGGAAGATTGAATGTGTTCCAGCTATAATTAATAAAAAACATTTTCAGTTCACTTCAGTTTTTCTTAAAAAATTAAATATATTTATATTAATATAAACTTAGCACAAAAAGTAAAGAAGTTTGTGTTTGGTAGATTATTTCTTTATTGTAACGATGCTTCTTGGCAATAAATCTTATACCGTTGGAAAGCCTGTTTATTTCCCTTTTAAATGGAGCCACATTTGTAAAGAACATGCATTTGAGGGATGAGCAGCAGAGCTGAGTATGTGGGTTGCGCCCATGAAAAATTTGCCAAATCTTCTCTGCCAATGCCAAACAGCTTATTCTGCCATTGACTCTTGTTTGGTGTTTGGTGGATTGGATGATTGAAGTTTGAAGAAACAAGACATATTGGCAATTTAACAATTTATCCATTTAACAAACAGAAGCCTCAGTAGCGTGTGGAAGAACCATACAGAGCCACAACAGCCTGGCACCTCCTCCTCATGCTGGTCACCAGCCTGGTCACACTCTGCTGTGGGATGGCGTCCCATTCTTCAACCAGCATTTGTCAAGTCAGCCAACGTGGTTGTGTTGGTCACTCTGGCATGAACAGCACGCCCAAGCTGATCCCACAAGTGTTCAATGGGGTTGAGGTCAGGACTGCTGGCAGGCCGTTCCATCCTCTCCACTCCCAAATTCTGGAGGTAGTCTCTGATAAACCCCGCTCTGTGGGGGCGAGCGTTGCCATCTTGGAGGACAGAGTTCGGTCCCAGACTGTGGAGATATGGGATTGCCACTGGTTGCAGAATCTCATCTCAATATCTCTCTGCATTGAGATTGCCTCCAATGATGACAAGCCTCGTTTCCCAGTGAGGGAGATGCCGCCCCACACCATCACACTGCCTCCACCAACAGATGTTACTCTATCAGTGCAACAATCAGCATAGTGTTCTCCACGTCTTCTCCACACTTTGACCCTATGATCCAACTGCCGTAGACAGAATCTGGACTCATCGCTGAACATAACGTTCCTCCGCATGTTCAGGTTCCAGTACAAACGGGCCTGACAGTGAAGGGCGGTCATGGCAGGCCTCCTGGCAGCCCTATGAGACCGGAGATTGGCTGCATGCAGTCTGTTTGTCCGAATTGTCTGGGCAGAGAGCCGTCGGCCATATCGTCTTGCAAACCTTGACTGCAAATCTGTAGAAGACAGCCTACGGTACCTCAGTGCTGACAGGGTGAGGAAACGGTCTTCTTGGGGTGTCGTCTTCTTGGGACACCCACTTCACGGCCTGTCTCTTACATCCTCCATTATATGGAACTTGGCCTTCACTTTGGAGATGGTACTAGGGCTCACTCCAAATAATGCCGCAACTTGGTTTTGCAGAACACCAGCTTGAAGTTGCCCTATCGCACGGGCCCAATCCAGATCAGTCAAACCTGGTATGCTGATTCTTGGAGAAGAAACCTACTGACCACTGTAGCAGGGCCCAAGCTCACAGGTGCTGCCAATCAGGCACACCAGGTCTCAGGGGTGTTAAGTTATTCTTTAATGAAGTGAGCTGAGATTTCGGGCTGCAACCAATTATCATTATTGATTAATCTACTCATTATTTTATTGATAATTTATTAGTTGTTTGGTCCATAAAAGGTTAGAAAAAGGTGAAACATATTGATCAGTATTTCCAACATGACGTCCTCAAATGTCTTGTTTTGTCCACAACCTGAAGATATTTAGTTAACTGTCACATTTGTATTATATTCTATTCATTTAACAGGCTGGAAACAGATAATTATGGCATGACTACAGAATGACTAAAAATTATTAATCAGTTATCAGTAAAGTTCATTTTCTGTCGATTGACAATTGTTCCAGCTTTAGTGAGATTGAAAGTGTCAAAAGAAGGATAAGTGGGGTTTTTTTTTGTATTTTCCAGTAGTGGAGCAGCAGGACAGTGGTTACAGAGGAAAGGTCACAGGGTCATTGAGATGTAAAGGGTTAACCCTCTGAGATCAGTAAACTTCCTGTCAGTCGTCTCTGAGGGACAAAAGATTTGATATGTTTTAACAGACTGAAGAAAACAGCAGAACGTCCCTTTAAACTTGTGTTTGTCTCACATTAACGACCTGGTGTTTGATGAACTGACAGAAGAGCAAACGCTGCACATTTACTCAGTAGCGTGTTGAGTTTGAGAAAGCTGAGATTAAAGTGCTGTGAGCAGATTAACTCTGCAGTGTTCTAATCCTCAACAGCACTCAGAATATGAGCTAATCCCACCAACAGAGTGTGGGAAGACTGCTGCTGTGACCTGCAAGTTTCCCACACTCACTGCTGCAAACACACAACAGTGTTTCACTGTTCAGCAGCTCAGTTACTGTTACACACCTTCACCATGATGTTTGCACGAGGAATCGCTGATGAAATGAGTCATTCAGGCTCTCACACTCATAGTTTGTGCAGTTAAAGGATGTCAAAGATAAAACATACTTTACGCTACTCATAGTGTTCAAACAACTGTACTACAAGATATATCACACATATTAATATGAATTGTTATACAAGAACAATTCAAATGTGTTTTATACAATTTTTAAATCAGAAGATCACCAGTAAAACCAGTAAAAATATCAAGTTATCAGTTCAGTTAATTGATAAGGTAGCGGCTATGCTAATTTACTGTTCAAGTCTTAACGTTAACATATCAAAATAAAGCTGAGAAAATGTTGTAATATTATATCAATGTATATTTGGAGGGAAAAGTTTGTAATATTACAAGGCAAATGTAATTAGATTTGTAGAAAAAATAATAATATTTATGTTTTGGTTTTAAAGATATAATATTTAGAGGGAAAAAGTTGTACGATTTTGACAAAAAAAAAAGTTAAATAATATTTTGAAAAAAAAAGAAAAAAAAGTCGTAATATTTAAGTCAAGATCTTGAGAGTATAAATTGTAAAATTTTGAGGACAAAAAAGTAAATATTTTGAGTTGTATGGACATATGATTTGTATCCAGCTTGTGTCTGACTCTCTGTAGCATTATGATGATGATGATGATGATGATGATGATGATGATGTGGTTTTCATGACTTTGTGGGTGGAAACTTTATGAAAGAGAGAGATAGATTTAACGTGTGCTTTCATATTTAAACGTCAGAGCCTGTGGAGGTTACTTTTCAACTTTCTTTATTGATTATTTTTACCGTCCCTTTTCTTCTTCCCCGCGTGTGGCTGATATATAGCAGACACAAAAGCATTCAGCATCTTTAAGAAGAGAAGAAGTTAGTTACCTAGCAACAGCCTCCTTATGAATGGAAACATTTGAACACTGACTTTATGATGCACTTGACTTTTCAATGTCAAAAAACTACTCAGGAGTTTGAAGCAGAGTCCTGTTTCATATCTGGAAACATCAAAGCCAGATGAAAATCACTGTCAACTGCACTACTCCTTAAAAAACAACTTAAACATTTCAGTGAAAATCAGTAAGAAACTGCCGTAGGGCTCGTGTCCATATAGTGTTTTTTTCTGAGTGCCAGCATCTTTTCAGTTGTTCCTAATGAGGAGAGAGTGCCAGCATCTGGCAGCAGATACAGATACATAAAGAGAACCGGATACAAGTAGGTTTATCTGTGGACTCGCAGTATTTACACAACACACCCACTTTACTACATGACACACCAACAGGTTTAGGCGTGGATTATGTATGTATGATAAGAGCTGGATACTGGACCGAAAATGGCACCTATTCAGTCCAGTAAGAATTGCTCGGCTGGCGCATATGGCAAAAAAAATTCTAGCTTCCAGGTTTGCTTCCATGTTGAGCGGCTCACTGTAAAAGCCTAGTACTGTTTCTCCTGCTGGCCCCGCCAACGAGTTCCTGCTCGGTCGACAGGTTTTACATTGTGATGATGTCACACCAACATTTTTAATATTTAGAAAGTAAGCAACTTGCTGGAAACCAGTAAAATCAGCTACAGTACAGTGGGTACAGTACAGTAAGTAGAGTGCTTGAGTACTTTACAGTGGGTACAGTACAATGAGTACATTAAATTGGGTACAGTACAGTGAGTATGGTGAGAATAGTACAGTGGGTACAGTACAGTAAGTACAGTGAGTACAGTACAGTAAGTACAGTACAGTAAGTACAGTACAATGAGTACAGTACAGTAAGTACAGTACAGTGGGTACAGTAAGTACAGTACAGTGAGTACAGTACAGTAAGTACAGTACAGTGAGTACAGTACAGTGAGTACAGTACAGTGGGTACAGTAAGTACAGTAAGTACAGTACAGTGGGTACAGTAAGTACAGTACAGTGAGTACAGCACAGTAAGTACAGTAAGTACAGTACAGTGAGTACAGTACAATGGGTATGGTACAGTACAGTAAGTACAGTGAGTACAGTACAGTAAATACAGTGCAGTGAGTACAGTACAGTGGGTACAGTAAGTACAGTACAGTGAGTACAGTACAGAGAGTACAGTACAGTGAGTACAGTAAGTACATTACAGTAAGTGCAGTACAGTGAGTACAGTACAGTGAGTACAGTACAGTGAGTACAGTAAGTACAGTACAGTAAGTACAGTAAGTACAGTACAGTGAGTACAGTACAGTAAATACAGTGCAGTGAGTACAGTACAGTGGGTACAGTAAGTACAGTACAGTGAGTACAGTACAGAGAGTACAGTACAGTGAGTACAGTAAGTACATTACAGTAAGTGCAGTACAGTGAGTACAGTACAGTGAGTACAGTAAGTACAGTACAGTGAGTACAGTACAGTGAGTACAGTACAGTGAGTACAGTAAGTATACTACAGTAAGTACATTACAATGAGTGCAGTAAGTATAGTACAGTAAGTACATTACAGTGAGTACAGTAAGTACAGTAAGTACAGTACAGTGAGTACAGTACAGTGAGTACAGTACAGTAAGTACAGTACAGTAAATACAGTGCAGTGAGTACAGTACAGTAAGTCCAGTACAGTGGGTACAGTAAGTACAGTACAGTGAGTACAGTGAGTACAGTACAGTGAGTAGAGTACAGTGAGTACAGTACAGTGAGTACAGTGAGTACAGTACAGTGAGTACAGTAAGTACAGTACAGTAAGTACAGTACAGTAAGTACAG
The DNA here is from genome assembly GCF_914725855.1 of Thunnus albacares. Lineage (NCBI taxonomy): Eukaryota > Metazoa > Chordata > Actinopteri > Scombriformes > Scombridae > Thunnus > Thunnus albacares. Next base: position 39,995,193 of record NC_058106.1, read on the forward strand.
TACAGTAAGTACATTGAGTACAGTACAGTAAGTACAGTACAGTGAATCCAGTACTTGAGTAAATGTACTGCATTGCTTTCATCTGTGGTTATAAACTCTCATCTGCAGCTTCTGTGTTCTGCAGGTTTTATATAAAGTCTATATTTCATTTGTGGAAGTCGGAGTAGAAAACGTTCAGATGGCAGATTACTTCAAAGGAGTCGGTGAGTCTCACTCTTCCTCCTCCTCTTCCTCTTCCTCCGCTCGTCTCACTCTTCCTCCCCCTCCTCCTTCTCTTCCCTCCTCCTCTTCTTCATCCTCCTCCTCCTGCTCCTCTTCCGCACTATTCCTCCTGCTCCTCTTCCTCCTCTTCTTCCTCTGTTCACCTCACTCTTCCTCTTCCTCCTCCTCTTCCTCTGCTCGCCTCACTCTTCCTCCTCCTCTTCCTCTGCAGCCTCCTTCCTCATCGTCAGTGTCGGAGGGACTCTGGTGGGTCTGGTCTTCGCCGTCATCCTCGGCTTCATCACTCGCTTCACCAAGAAGGTTCGGATCATCGAGCCGCTCTTCGTCTTCCTGCTCGTCTACCTCGCCTACCTGACTGCAGAGCTCTTCTCCCTGTCCGCCATTCTGTCGTGAGTTTCCCCGCCCAGAACGGCCAGGACGACCTCTGACCTCTGTGACCTGAATGTTTCCCACAGAGCAACAAACTGTTTTATTAAAATAAACATCAGAAAAACAAACTGAAGCTGTGACAGGAAGTCGTCAGCTTTATATTCTTATACTGACGGACTGATGATGTGAATTCAGTCTCATCAGTTTATTCATGTTGAGGTTTTGAAGGTTTGTCTTGTAATACGGATGTTTTGGTGCTTTAAACGTGAGTAAATGATTATGATGTGTCTCTCATCTGCATCGTGCACATTTGGAGATTATAAAACTATATTTTTGCAGTTATTATTATATCTTCAGTTTTCATGAGATGTTTTTGTGATATTTATTTTTTTCTTAATAAACTGTGTGGAGATGTTGAGATGTTGCTCTGTGGGAAACATAAAAAGGAGCCAAACAAACATCAGCTTAAATTTTCCCTAATTTAGCTAATTAAGATGATTTATTGAGATCATTTCTGTTTCCAACATGGACTCCGTGTGTCTCTCTCAGCATGACCTTCTGCGGCATCGGAGCCAATAAATACGTGGAGGCCAACATCTCCCAGAAGTCTCGGACCACGGTGAAGTACACGATGAAGACTCTGGCCAGCATCGCAGAGACCATCATCTTCATCTTCCTGGGCATCTCAGCCGTGGACAAATCCAAGTGGGCCTGGGACACCGGCCTGGTGTCCTGCACCCTCGTCTTCATCTTCATCTTCAGAGCCATGGGTCAGAGTCCCTCCTTCCCTCTTCTGTTTTTCATGCAACACAAAGCAGATCAGCAGGTTTCCATAGCAACACAGTAAAATCACATTTACAATCGAATTAGAGGAGAAAAAGAGAATACATCCTGATGGACGTTTATGTGACATCATTTCTTATATTTTTTCCATGATGAACGGGGGGGGGGGGGGGGGGGGGTTGACGCAGCTTTGTCCTTTCTGGTTCCAGCTTCTGATTGTGACATTTGAGAGATTTTGTGATGCTGATCACTGAGCAGGTTCAAATGTCACGCTGATGTCAGACAGACAAAAACTCACTTTTAACCTTTAAGCCTCTCTGCTCCATCTCTGCCTGCTGACACATGATTTACATTCTGAATCAGTCAGATATCAGCTGTTTGCATGAAGCATCTATAAATATTCCTCAGCATTTTGAGGCTCAGAAATGAACTAGAGTGATGGTTGTTACAATCAGTATGCTGTCATGAACTAATTATAAATCAGAATAATGAAAACATAAAATAAAATAGCAATACCAGCAGTAACATATTGATAAAAATTATTATTATAAAAATATTACATCAAGAAGGGACAAGAAAAATAAAATAAAGGGACGAGAGGGAAGGAAAAGGAGAAAAAATAAGTAAAAAGTCAGTGGTGTCAGTCAGTTTCTTTTATAATGTCTGAGATAATGAAACAGTAAGTCTAAAAAGACTGTAATGTTGAAAGATATCTACTTGATTTGACTCATTTGGACGCTGAAGCTTCATATTAGCTTCAGACTGTGGATTTTGTCCTCCATCACTTCCATTGTAAGGTCATTATGAAGGGATCTTCTAATGGTCAGTATGAACAGGAGGAATGATTACAGCAAGAAACACAGCTTTAATGTTCATTTGGCTCCTGACTGTAGAACATGACCTCTAAGGCTGGACACAGTCACAGTCAAACATTGTTGAAGATCAAAGATAATCTGGCGTTGGTGTAGTGGGTACGGTGCACAATTTTACATTGTAGAAGCGCAGAAATATAAGTATTATGAACCTGATGCAAAATATCAGACCATAGTTGATCACTAGGGCCTCCCATTTGGCCTTACTGGGATTAGATGTTTACGGACGTAGGAGGTGAATTTTATTGTAAACCCAAATGTTTCTCTAACGTTCTCTGCAGCTCTGTACCTGTCGTGACCTTTACTAACCTTCGTCCTCCAGGTGTGATTGGTCAGACCTGGGTTCTGAACCGCTTCCGTCTCGTCCCGTTGGACAAGATTGACCAGGTGGTGATGTCGTACGGCGGCCTGCGAGGGGCGGTGGCGTTCGCTCTGGTGGTGCTGCTGGATGGCGAGCAGGTCAAAGCCAAAGATTACTTTGTCGCCACCACGATTGTGGTCATCTTCTTCACCGTCATGTTTCAGGTAGGAAAGATGCTGCTTCCTGTCCAGAGAATAAGTTCATCACAGGGGTCAGGTCAGGGTCAGAGGTCAGGTGACCTGGACACTAACAAACTTCCTGTCAGGTGGCTTCATACTAAATGAAAGCTCCTGTCTAGAGGGACTCAGAGAACCAGAGTTACACATGTAACCCCGTGTTCAACCATTTAACCATTTACCTGAACTTTCATCAGCCTCAGCTGTTAGCATGCTAAACCTGTTAACACACCAATGTTTAGCATGTAGCATTTAGCATGTTAGAATGAAAACATTAGTATTTTAATATGCTCATATTTTAAGGTGTAGAGATGTGGTGGTATAGGTTACCGTTTTTACTGAATCATTCTGACGGGATCAATACGTTTCTATTGATGATGGTGGTTTTCAGAGGAGCGTGCACACAGAGCAGCTGCAGCCTTCAGCAGCAGGTTGAGTCTGTTCAGTCACAGAGAAGCAGATTTCTACTGTCACACTAACCAGAGAACCAGGCTGCTGTCTGTCAGCTTTAACTACTCTGACATATACTCTACATATTAACATGAGCCGTCTGAAGTGCAGCTAACTTACAGGTGTTCAGTCGTGACGTTCAGTGAGAGAAAGAGTCCAAACTCATCTGCTGCTGTGTGTTTGTGACGTGGAGAAGCTGTATAGAGCGACAGTCATCACTACAGACTGAGTTTAAACTGTTTATGATGTTATTTCTTATACAGAGTCCAACCAAGCAGCAACATACAAACTGTTCAGTGAATCAGTCCCAGGTGATCATGCTGATGATCCAGTTATTCTTAAATGGAAGTCAGTTCTCTCTCTGACTGTAGCAGTCGTCTCGTCCATGTGTGTCACGTGTTGCAAGAATAAACTCAAATCAATGTAGGAAAAGAGAAAGACCCAGAAAGGACGTCTGATTTCTCTAATAACAGATTTCCTCGTTTACTCTCCTCACATCTTCTCCTGAGGGAGGGACTAAGATGGAAGGAAAAGAGTGTAGTCAGTGTGTAGCATTAGCCTGAGAAGGTAACGCCAGCGCAGTAATGAATTAAATAAAACTAAACTTTGGGTCCTGAAGTCGGGTTTGTGTCTCAGATTCTGGAGGTACCAGTCAGGCTCAGCTGGCTTGTGTCTTTTAAAGACTGTGTTCAGTTTGTGTAGAAATCTACCTTCAGCTCCATCAGCTTTTAAGTTTACAGTGTAAACATCCTTTACATCATGTTCATTTGGATGAAATAAGCTGTAAATACTGTATATGTTGACTTCATCATGTGGGAACGGATGTCAGAGACGGGAACAACTCAGTGAATTAGTCTTTATTTAGATCTGAAAGTTTAAACACTCACTAACTCTGAAGCTTTCATCTAAAACATGAGTTCATGTTCAGGCTGAGAGGCTCCGTCTGTTTCTGTTTTCCCATCATGAATCACAGACGTCAGCAGATGATTCCTATAACAGTCGTTAATGAAGCAGCTGATGAGCTCTGAGCTGGTTTGTTGAAACCTCACAGCTGTCTGATGTTTGCGGCATCACTGCAGACCGCAGTAAACTAAAAGATGAGTCGTTGTTGTAATGTGTATCTGCATTGTTAATTTGTTCAATGCTTTAATTTCAGACACTGAGACATTAAACTGTAAACTTCAATAAATACTGGGAGCTCTGGATCTGCTTATCACAAAACAATCTTACAGTAACAACAATCAGTAGTTTATATCACAGCTCAAACAGTGGATTCATTGATATCTGCTGATGTATTGATAACATTTTCCTGAGAGGGAGGACGGGCCTCCACAAAAGATCCAAGTTTGTTCTCATCTTCATCTTATTCTGTGCTCCAAGAACATAAAGAAAGTACAGCTGAGGCTGATGGGAATCTCATTAGTTTTGCAGGTTTTTGCTCATAAACCAAAGTATTAAACAAACTTAAACTTTGACCTGATGATGGCGCTAGATGAAAAGTCAGTAGAATATATCAGATATATAATAATATAAATAAATATAAAAAATATAAAGATATATATCAACACCAGGTGTCGCCAGAGCCACCAGACGTTATTAAATAGGACATATTCTGCACATCTCCAGGTGAATATTTATATTCTGGAATAAACAAAGTGTTCACAGCAGGTTGAAGCCCTGACTTTTGACTTGCAGGCAGCATTTCTACATACGTTCACCTCTAGTGTCTGAACTTTGACCATGTTTAACATCCGACATCAGAACAGGATATAAAAAACAGAAAACCACTAAAAGCTGAATATTTCTCCTTCAAGGATTGAAGTCAGAGCTGATTGTCATCGGTGCAGAGAGGAACATGACTCCTGCTGTGTGTAATTGTTTGTTGTAGCTGTTTAATGAGCTCTGTGTGTTTGTGTTGATGAGACTCACTGAGGTGATCATCATCAGTGAAGAGACGCAGCTGCTTTCTCAACGCTCAGACTGACAGCCCAGATCCCTGTTTTGGCAAATCCAGATTGATTTTAGAAAGTCTGGACAGCAAAAAAAAAAACAACATGAAGTGCAAATCAGATCCAAACCACATCTGGAGGTGGTTTGAAATGTGATTTCTACAGAAGCGTCTCAGTCCGGATCATTGACTGTATATAAATATGGACGATGCACAAACGTGAAGCCAAAATATCTCCTTTCCCGGAGCGGCCATCTTGCTTGTATGACGTCATTTGGAGCCAGAGTCTGCACAGAAGACAGCGGTTACAGCTGTCAATCATGATGTCACACCCCCCACAGAACATCACGAGTGCAGTTAGGGTTAAAGTTCAGGTTAGGGTTACTCACACAATGAAGAAACACAATGAATACAAATCTTGCGAGAGTTTCGCCAACTGTCCCTCCAGCTGGTCCAGTGTAGCACAGACCCATCTCAATGTATTCCAGCCTCCAGAACCAGAGTTCAGCACTGCGACTTGACAGCACAATTGTTTGGAAGGCGAGATGATAGATCTTCATTTCTTATGCTTCCGCATTGGAAAGCCGTGGCACCAGCGCATGTAGTTACTGACGCCTACGTTGTTACCACAGCAACCCAGGCAGATAGGGTGGTGATGTCTGGACACACAAAACTGATCTGATCACTTACTAATAACAGTGTAGACCGTCTGTCTCAAAGATCCTCTGCTGTTTGATGTTCTGCAGTTTGTAATGTTCAGTATAAATGAGTCACAGCCTGAAACAGGATGATTCAAACATGAAGATCAACATTCACATGCTGCAAACAAACTGCAGTCTGAGTTTAAACAACCTGACTGTAAAGACACACACACACAGAGCAGAGCTTGTGTTTCCAGACCAAACGTGAAATCTACTGAAACTGGAGATATGAGGTGAAATGTTGCTCTGGAGGTCTCGGACCACATTTCAGAGTGGAATACTGAAGGTCTTACTGCTGTTACTTTGCAGATTATTATTTTACAAACAAACATGTGATTAGTCATTTTGAATGCTCTCTGTCTTTCTCAGGGTCTGACCATCAAGCCTCTGGTAAACTGGCTCAAAGTTCCTCGCTCCACCAGCAGGAAGCCGACCATCAACGAGGAGATCCACGAGAGGGTGACAGAACTTCTTCTTCTTCTTCATGTTACAGCATGTTTGTGTAGTTTTACAGTGCAGACCTCAGACTCACACTAACACAGAAGCCTCAACATTAGACGCATGTGTTTCCATCCACATGTTTTCATTCACATTTTCAATTTATGCCCAAAAAGCTGAGTTGAAACACTGAAAATGTGTTTCCTGTCTGAGGTGTAACAGCAGCTGTGTGGATAGAAATCAGATGTAAACAGACTGAGTGAATAAATGATGACATCATGAATCATGTGACTTAAACGTCAGTGAAGAGCTGAAAACATCGGATCTGTGTGGAGCGATGATGAGGAGACTGTAACCTTCCTCACAAATGTCATATTTCCATCATGTTTTCCATCACTTGAACTTTGACTGTCGCTCTTTTAATCTTGTTGTTTCTTCTTCTTCTGCGACGGTTTAATGACACCAACTGTTTATCTGCTGATATTCACACAGCAGCATCGATGGGAACAAACATTTACTACATTTTCTTTTGCTGATTTTCTGGACATTTTGTCAAAAGTTCTCTACATTTGGATGGAAACCTGTCCAATAGTTACTGAAGGAAAGAAGAGTCAGCTGTAGTTTATCAGCCAGTTCAGGGATTCAAACCAGCAACTCCTTCGTCAATAATGCAGCTTTCTTAACCTCCAAACTACTAATAAGTGTTACTAACATCCAGCTGCTTACCCTCATGTATCTGGCCTTTCAGATAGACTTCATTCTATACGTTTTATAGTTCAGGTTTTCAGATATAAGATGATAAGATAAGATAAGATAAGATCCATACACACCAGAACACACACTTCATCTCTTACTGTTCAGCAGTGTGATGATAGCAGGACCTCCACCATGATGCAGTGAAGCGCAACCGAGTTTATGTAGCTTTCAAACAGCAGCACGTCGTTCCTGGTCGTCTGGATGATCCACACACACCATTTCAGCTGTTTGTCCTTATTTTAATCGAGGGTTTAAGGACAGAAGATGTTGAACTATGTCTTCAGTAGAGAGTTGTAGTTTGTCTTTGTGTGAACTGACTGTGGTTCAGTGAGCTTTTAGAAGATGGTTTAGACGTTTAGTTGCATTTTGATCTTTTCCCAGTTAATTATGATTTGTTATGATTATATTTCTGTGTGGCTTTATAATTCATCTTGATAATATTTGTGGTATATTGCTTTTGTGTTAATTTTTTTTACAGAATGTTGAGCTCTATATATATTTTACTGTGTCTGACGTAGAGATGTGCACTAACTCTTAACACACAGTCAGTTTGATGCCTCCGTCACTGATTAACAGCTGAAATGTTCTTTTTGAAATGTATGAAGAATATTTCTAAGGGAGCTTTTTACAGTGTGGCAGATCTCTGAGTAACAGAAACTACATTATGTTTGAAAACCGTAGTGATGACGTGTGTGTGTGTTTTCAGGCCTTTGACCACATCCTGACAGCAGTGGAGGACATCGCAGGACTGCAGGGATACCACCACTGGAGAGACAAGTGAGTCCTGCTGACATCGTGATGACATCATAAGGAAATACGTCTGTTTCAGTTGTAATACGTGATAGTGGACAGCAGGGGGAGCTCACTCACTGGGTTGTTCCACCTCCAACCTTCAGCCAGACATACTGATGAATAATGAAACTAACTGAACAGACAAATATGTGTTCAGAATCAGCTTCAGGGTTCTTAAACCTGCGTCTGTGTTCCTGGTCAGGTGGGAACAGTTTGATAAGAACTACCTGAGTAAGCTGCTGCTGAGGAAGTCGGTGTACAGGAAGAGCGAGCTGTGGGAGGCGTATCAGAAGATCAACATCAGAGACGCCATCAGTGTCATCGACCAGGTAGGAAGGAGGAGCGGCATCTTCATCAGCAGCTTCATCATCACTGCGTGTTGGATTTAATGCAAAGATGTTTGGGAATAAACAGCTGAGTCTGACATCATCAGCTAGTTTTGTGCTGAAGAGGGTCAAAGTTTATTTTTATTTATTTGAATTTGTTCCTAATAAAGTTGTGTTTAATCAAATAACCAGAGAACATGGAGGCAACATATACATGAACACAATCTGCAGCGGTGCAAAGTAACTAAGCACATTTACTCAAATACTTTACATAAATACAACTTTGAGGTATTTTACTCTTGATTTGAATATTTCTATTTTCTACTTTAAACTGCACAACATTTCAGAGGTAAATAGTTAAACTGCACTGAAAACATTTTACAGCTTTAGTTACTACAGATTCAGATGAATAACAACATGTGATGAACAGATAAATTATTATGTGTTATTACAGATTAATATTAGACTTTATTGATCCCAGCAGTATATAAAGCTCCATCTTCATCAGCTGCAACAGTAAAGTGATGTACACATTAATACATCATTAATTATAATCCGATATGATAATAATCATTAGTGTGTCTGTCTGTCACTGAAGAGAGCGTAACGTTCAGGATGTTCTGAGCCTCACAGCTGACTGAATAAAGTGGAAAATGTTCCTTTAAAATGGTTTGAACCCAGTTCTGTCAGACACAAACTGGAAAGGAAGCCAGAAAACAGGTTTCATGTATCAATAATTACTGTGTATTAACAATATGTTTCATTACAGTTTGTTACTGTGAGAGACTCTGGGGCTTATGGGAAATGTAGTTCAGTTACTGTCTATGCAGACGCTGAATCACACAACGAACTGCTGCTTTATTGTTGCAGGACACATGATGGACAACACACCAGTCTCTCAATTATTATAATTATAATCATAATAAATTGTGTGTGTGTGTGTGTGTGTGTGTGTGTGTGTGTGTGTGTGTGTGTGTGTGTGTGTGTGTGTGTGTGTAGGGTGGGAACGTCCTGACCTCAGCCAGACTGTCTCTGCCCTCGATGGCCAGCAGAGCCTCGTTTCCTGAGGTCACCAACGTCACCAACTACCTGTGAGTCACATGACTGTGTGTGTGTGTGTGTGTGTGTGTGTCTTGTATTGCTATCTTCGTGAGGACCAATTAGTTTTGTGGCCAGTCCTCACTGCTTCAAAGGGCTGTTTGAAGCTTAATGTGTGCACATGAAATCAAAGTGACACCTACTATAACTAAATAATACATTAACATTAACATTAACATTTACAACATTTAGTTCCACTGAGTGCAGAGAAATGATATCAACTGGTCACCTGCTCAGGTTGTTTCCTGACTTTTCAGAGAAGACCTTATATAGTTTATACTGCTGTTATTTCATTCCTGAGAGACAATATATAATATATATAGTATATACTATAGTATATATACTATACTATACTATACTATACTATACTATACTATACTATAGTATATACAGACGGGTGACAAATTAAAGGAAAAACCAACATAAAGTGTCTTAGTAAGGTGTTGGGTCACCACGTGTCACCAGAGCTCAGAGCTCCTTGTTATTGATCCTACAGTCTCTGAACATCATCGTTCATAAAGATCTTCCTCATGTGGTGTTGTGATGATGATGATGAAGAGCGCTGTCTAACACATCAGCTGGGTTGAGATCTGGTGACTGTGAAGGTCATAACATATGATTCACCCTGGAAGAGACCACTCCCATCAGGATAGACATGTTTCATCACAGGATAAAGCTGATCACTCACAACTACTGTATTGATCAGCAGTGACCCTTCCCTCTAAGGGGACAAGTGGACCCAAACCATGCCAGTATAACAGAACCCCCAGACCCCCTCACTGTAGGGCTCCAGCACTCAGACCTGGACCAGACCCCCTCACTGTAGGGGTCCAGCACTCAGACCTGGACCAGGTTTTCCTTTAATGTGTCACCTGTCTGTATATTTATACTGCTATTACTGAGAGACAGAATATAATCTATACTAATTAATAATGTTAATCTAAATAACTGATGACCAGTTACGACTATTTTCACAGCAGACTTCCAGCTTGCAGCGAGTGGTACTCGGCTTTATTTACAGTACTAGGGTGGAAGCCTAATATACCAGCAAGTTCATATAAAACAAATCCGCAAGAAATATCAAACTCTGTCGGTGAGGACTAGAACAAAGGACTGTATGAATAATATATAATGAACATAGAGCATGGCGTGGTTCTGAAAAGAGAAATCAATAACATTGTTCAAGCTATCAGTGCATAGAGCATCATACATATGGTAAATATACACACTAAATCTTTAACCTCTATTCATTACATAATCGTACTGCAGTGTTACTACTTTGGCATGTAAACAATCCTCTCAGACAGTCTTAGCTAGCAGGTGCAGATTAGCAAAGTATGCTAACTAATTTAAGCTAAATCACCAACGCTACCACAAGGTTGTTAGAATTATCAACTACTACAACAACTGTATTAAATGAACTAATAACATAAATGATATGAATTACAGGCACACAATCATAACTGACTGATAGAGTCTGTCATCTTCTCGCTTCTCTTGCTGCAGGTGTTCAGCTGTTATCAATGACTTTACACTTTTAGCTCCACTACTTTAAAATGAAATATTATCCCTCTTGATAAACATGTCAATTATCAATCAATCAATCAATCAAACTTTATTTATACAAATCAAATGCAATTCAAAGTGCTTCACAAATGATTGACAAATGTACAGGATGGTAAATATGGATTTGGAGACTGATGTTCACTAAAATAATTAAAAAGCAAAAGAGTTGATTGAATAAGACGACGGTAAGAGATGAATATTTAAGATAATGAAAGATAAATTACTGCTCCTTCATGTTTCAGTATAAACTGAGCTTCATGTTCATTGAAACAAAACTCAACAACACAGTGAACAGACATTATCCCTCTTGATAAACATGACAGTTATCAATCAATCAATCAATTTCAGCTGCTCTGCTGACTCGAAAGGAGTTTAATAGTACTGTGTTAACTGTGTTGGTGTGTTGTTGGTGTGTTGTTGGTGTGTTGTTGGCGTGTTGTTGGTGTGTTGTTGGTGTGTTGTTGGTGTGTTGTTGGCGTGTTGTTGGTGTGTTGTTGGCGTGTTGTTGGCGTGTTGTTGGCATGATGTTGGCGTGTTGCTGGCGTGTTGTTGGCATGTTGTTGGTGTGTTGTTGGCGTGTTGTTGGTGTGTTGTTGGCGTGTTGCTGGCGTGTTGTTGGCGTGTTGTTGGCGTGTTGTTGGCGTGTTGCTGGCGTGTTGTTGGCATGTTGTTGGTGTGTTGCAGGCGTGAGAACGGCAGCGGTGTGTGTCTGGACCTCCAGGTGATCGATAATGTCCCCGGGGCCAAAGTGGAGGAAGACACCGAGACGCATCACGTCCTCACTGGAAACCTGTACAAACCCCGGAGACGGGTAACACACACACACACACACACATATACACACACACACACACACACACACAACATTTTGTTTTGTTTTTTAACGTTTATTTATTCAGGTGAGTTTCTCGGAGAGCGACGCTCTTTTTCGCCCTGATCACGTTCACACAGTTACACATTCACACCTGGAAGCTGCCCAGTACAACCACAGTCTGATGAGCAGCTCCACTGGAGCAGTTGGAGTTAAGGGCCTTGCTCAAGGGCACCTCAGCGCTGCTTCTTCACTTTCCCACCCAGATTTATCCTCAGAGTATTACTCCATAACCGACCTGCCATTTGTGCCGCACGGTCGTGGTTTCTGCTCCATTTAAATTTGGAACACAAACGGCGTGTTCAGCTGTTGCCGACTTGAATCGACGAGTCTGAAAATGGCAGCGAGACTGTAAACAGCCTTCATGTTGAACATAGTTCAGCTACACTGAGTCCAAACATAACAGTTAATGTAACGACCTCACCAGCACTTGCTATTTGAGTAAAGTATAAAGTTTGCTGTCACTGATAGTTACATACAGTGTGAGTCATGTTTTAATATGTTGTTTAAGTGATAGTTTGTCCAGTTTTCACAATATTCAATACTAACATTCAGTCAGTGATATTGAATGTGTTTCCTTTGAGTGACATTGTTCAGATTGATTTCTGGTGATATCTCGACCTCAACAAGGACGGCTGCTTTTCTCAAATTATCATCCATCAGCTGATGGAGATCAGTGTCGTATCAGCTGCCTCGCATGCCGCCTGCTACATAACAAGCAGCATGCCGCCATAGACAAATGGAGTGCAGTTATTGTAACGTTGTTGTGTGTGTGTTATCTTGTGTTGTTTAGTATCAGTCGCACTACAGCCGTCACTTCATGCCTCTGGGGGAGAAGGAGCGTCAGGATCGGGAGGTGTTTCAGAGGAACATGAAGAGCCGCATGGAGACGTTCAAATCCACCCGACACAAACGACACAAGAAGGAGCGCAGCCTCAAGAAGGCAAGACAGACTTTCATCATGTTTATTCATTTTTACTCTCTACAGGGATCAGTCAAGTTTTATTAATCTGAGATTCATGGAAACAACCAGAGAGATACAAGAAGCTTCATCACAGTGAGCTGGAAGGATGTTTGAGACGCAGTAACATCAGTTTGAGTCGTCTCACTTTTGCTTTGTTTGTTTTACAACTAAAACGGTATAACAGCTGATTATACAAGCTTTATTTATACCACAAAAACACAAGACTGAATAATTACACAGATTAAAGGCTGAATAAACACCAAGAAAGAAATAACTTGACTGATACTTTCTAGATGTATCAGTGAAGCGACTGGTTCTATTAATCCAGCCTCTACTGACCAGTTCACCCACAGTCTCCTCCCTGCAGAGACAAAGGTCAAAGGTTACAGTGATGCAGAGTGAGTGTGCTCTCTGCAGTCCTCACCAACCATCACACTCCTCTGGCTTTATGAAACACATGTTTAGCTGTAATGAGCAGCTTGGGTCTGCTGACATCTCCCACTGTTCATTTGTCAGACATTTCTTTAATGACAGCAGCGCAGCTTTCACCACTCGCTGTTATGAAAGACACGGCGGCGCGCTGATTGAAGGCTCCCGCTTCCTGTTATGGCTGCAGGTTAATTGACGTGATTATTCTGTCCTGCTTTCAACAGCGGCGAGGATCCGACGCCAAGGAGGACGGCAGCGACAAACCCAGACGCAACGTCAGCTGGCAGGACAAAGGTAACGCAAATAAAGACGCTGGTTGCAGCGAGTTACAGAGAAAGGAGCGAAATCATCCTGCTGCAAAAACATCTGCAGACTTTCACTGCTTCTCTCTGGCTGAGGGAGGGTTCATCTGTAGGCCTGAAAGTAATCTTCATCATCATCAGTTTATGGATCAATTTATTGCTTGTTGTTACATTTTAGTCCAGACAGGAAACAGAAAAGAAGGTCAGACTAGAAAACTGCAGCTGACTCATTTATAACATTACATGAAGAGGTTTTATATTCAGGATGAAAGAGCGACATTAAATACCAAAATAAATAAATAAACTGAGATACAGTTTAAACAAACGAGAAGAGGGGAAAAAGGAGCAGAGCAGCCGCAGATGTTGACACTGTGGTTGTTCCTCAGATCCGGTGGTTGTTCCTGTGGAGTCGGAGGAGGAGAAAGCCGAACACTCGGACCCTGAGAAGGAGGAAGATGTCGGGATCACCTTCGTAGCTCGCAAGGCCGAGACACCAAAACAGCGACCCAAATCAGGTAAAAACACAGAAGAAATGACTTTTTTTTAAAAGTGTGTGTGTGTGTGTGTGGACGCTGACAGTAATGATCCTCTGTCCTCCTGCAGTCCCAGCAGCTCTGGACGGGTGTCCGAGTCCGTCAGCCGCCCCGCCTTCGCCCACCAGCGGACACAGCCATTTGCCGTGGAAGGGCAGCGTGGGCTCGCCGCCTCCCTGTGTGTCTGTGGAGGCCACGAAGATCATCCCTGTGGACCTCCAGCAGGCCTGGAACCAGAGCATCTCCTCCCTGGAGAGCATCTCCTCGCCGCCGGCCCCTGCCGAGCCCGTCCACCCGCGGGTGAGCGCCCTCTCCAGACTGGGCGCAGCCCGTCCCGCCTCCTACACCCCGCCGAGCAGCGTGACGGGCAGCACCTCCTCCATCGGAGCGCCACTGGGTCAGGGCTCCTTCTGCTTCCCAGAGAAGAAGAAGGAGGAAGAGGAGGAGGAGGAGGAAAGTGGAGTCTTGCAGGAGATGCAGCCACTCATGTCATCCCTGAGGCCCCCCGGCTCTCTTCCGCCGCCGCCGCTGCCACCCGGCTCGGGCAGGCGGAGGAACCCGTGCGTGTACCTGAGGAGCCTGGTGACGGCGCCGCCTCCTGGCAGCGAGCCGCACAGCCGAGGCCCCACCCAGCTTTAACCACAGATCAGTAAAACATCCGTCACCTGCGGGGCGGAGCAGGAACTGTTCTCCACCAATCAGCAGCTTCAGGACACTTTCACTGACACACACACACACACATCAGGCGGCGTGCTGCCTGTCAGGCCGTCCAATAGGAAACCAGCTCGCTATGTTCTCAGCTCACCTGAGATTTCCTCTCCTGCAGCTTCATGTCCATCTGATCTGATAACCATCAGTCCTGTCGTTGTCTTTGTCTTATCCACGTGTTAGCAGTTAGCACATCTAGTTTTTGGCCCAACGAAGATTCAAGTATCTTCCGACCAGTCCGACCAGTACATAGAGCTCAATCTGTAATCTGAGTCCATCCTGAGGTGACCAGGCTGCAGGGGTCAGAGGTCACCTGTTAGTCCATCCAATCACTGCCGCTCTGAGCTGCACATCACCAGCATGTATGTGTTTCTCAAAGGTGTTTTCAGATTAGAGGAACAGACAGCGGACAGGTGTCAGTAGTTGCTGTCAGTAGAGATGTTTCATTTTTTCTTCTTCTGCTGTTGTCCCGTCAATCACATGACACACTAAAAAGAAACACGGTCACATCCATGACTTAGTTATTCTCTGTTGGCCGGGTCAACAGTTCATTCAAAGAGTCACTTTAATAGCAGCCTGAACAGCCGTGTGTCACCTCTGACCACACCCACCAGTGATGTCACATCTACATCACTGCAGCGAGGTGAGACGTTAAAGCACTGGAGGTCAGGTGAAGTTACTCTTTAAGGCTCCACATTTTAAAGTATGAGTCTGGTGTTATTCTATATTTTACTTCTGGTCATCAAATCTCATGTTTATCCTCAAACTCCTCACAAATATGTCATTTCATTTACAAAATGTCCTCAAACAGCAGCTCACTGTAATTTTTACCAAACAAACATTTGTTGGGGATTATTTTCAGCGGCGGATGAATCCACAGTTGATGCTCTAGTGCAGCGGTTCCCAAACCTTTTAACCTGTGACCCCTTAAAACGAAGCAACGTCTTTCACAGCTTCCTGCTGCTGGAAGCGTTTTGATAGCAGCTCGGTGTCATTAATACAGACACGTTCATGGTGATGAAGGATCATCATCTGACTCATTGACATGTTTTTAATAGTTTGGACACAGAAGATATATCACAGTACTTGTTAGAAGATCAATGAATTGCTGGTTTGAGTCTGAACATGAAGAAAAATGCAGAATATCACCAGACATTAAAATAAACACTCTGAATTTGTTATTGTGTCCAACAGATCCCAAACTGGTGATCGGGGGGCGCTGTTGGTCCTTGTAACAGAATCATTGAAGCATTCATGAACAGGATCAGCTTCTTTAGGTCTTTACAGGAAACCCAGTGCAGTATTGATCAGTCCTGCAATTAAAACTATGTAATCAATCAAAACCTTAAATCCTGCTGAGGGTGAACACTGCTGGATAAATCCTCTTTATTACATTTTGGGTCATCGTAGTTTTGTTTCATTTCTATCAGTTATATAATTGTTCTCATCATGTTCAGTGTTTTTTATCTCAGCTATTAGGTTGGTGAGTAAGATGTTATCACAGCAGGTAGAAATGAAGCATGAGAAATATTATTTAATGGAGATCAGTCTGAACACTGCACAGCTTCACCTGCAGTCACACTCTAAACTTTTAAAACCTTTATTTCTCTGCTTTTCTTTCCAAACAGGTGCAAATATGCATCCACACATCTGACATGTATATTTATTCTATCAAAGCTGCTCATATAAATTCTAAAAATGTATTTTGTAAAGCTGAAAATATATAAAATCTACAGAGTAGTTTATTTTGAACGACCAAAGTGTATAAAAAAAAGAGCATAATGAACATTTATACAGTGTGTATCTGTCTATAACTGCCTTACTCAGTCGTGTCTGTGTTGCTGTGTGTGTGTGAGTGTGTGTGTGTGAGTGTGTGTGTGTAGGAGGAGGCCAATCATCAGACTGTCTACAGGTTTATTATTCCACCAGCAGGTCGGGTGCACGCTGAAAGTAAAGATGTTTCTGTGATTGTTTCTTTAGTTTTCAGTCTGTCGTCTCTCGTTTTGCCAAAGAGTCTGTTCGCCTTAATGTCAGCTTCAGCTTCTTCAATCTGATTCAAAGTCCTGCAGCCGCTGTAGCAGTTTAACTTCAGCTGGAAGCCTGTTTGTCCTCCTCTGTGAGGGGAGGTTTAGTCCCAAATCATGACACTAATGTGCATAACATTGTGCATTTCAGGTAGAGGGTAAAAAAAATACTCCTATTCCCATTCTGCACCCTCCCAAACCAATTTGCAAATCTGAGCCAAGCCTTCACTCACCACTCAAACAACATCAGTCATAAATGTTTTACTGTTGCAGACAACATGCAGTGTTAATACTGTAGAGCTAATTCTCCAGAGAAAGATAAGACTTGTGACTGTTCAGTCTTGTCTTGCTGGTGCTTTTTTTTACTCATTAGATGGAGACTCAGTCTTACTCTCAGCTGTTCTTTTTGGATCCCAAAACAGGTCCATGTTGGTTTTAATGAACACGAACAAACTAGAAAAAGTAATATTACCTCGCTAACAAAACACTCTTATTTGATTGAATGAATGAACATCAGTCTGACGTTGAGAGACAGTCGGTTGATGAAAGAGTTAAAAACACTGTTCCTAGTCAACATAGCACAATATCCCATAAAGCAGTATTTACCTTGATGATGGACTTTGTGCGATCTGTACAGTATGTTTGCCTTTTCAGGCTCTTCCGTGTCATTAAGTCAGATATATCGGAGGTGTCATGACTTGGATGTTGATGTGAATCATATTTACAATCTGAAAAATGATAATTATGTCACTTCCCATAAGACATGACGTTAAGAACAAACTATCAATAAAGTTCAACAAATTAACTGCCACTGACAAAACACAAGATTTATATTCTCCTGTTTAATGGATACATGTAGACTAGTGTGTCGTTTTCAGAATTCAGTCTTTAAAAGTGTTTTATCGTTTATGGTTTTCTCTTTTAAACACTGAGGAGAGAAGTTCTACAATCTTACAACTGTAAAACTGTACGACTGACTGAACAGTTCTTACTGTTCAAACAAACCTCAAACGTACTTCAGGTCAACAGTTTAACCACTTCTCTAAATCAAAGCTCTAGCCAGTATATTAAACTGCAGGTAACCATAGCAACAGCACTGATGCTTCAGTTAACTGACTGGTTAAACTAACCCGAACCATTTGGGTAAAAAAGAGGAGGAGGATTTAAACACAGAGACAATAATGTGTCAGGTGAAAAAAGCTGAATCTTGCAAGCTATAAGATGATGCTGTTTCACTGCAGGTCACTCTGGACTCAATTCTTTCTGTTAGTTCAGCTGCTGTTGGATTAAAACCCTGATTAAACTTTACTGTCGACTTCTTTACAGCTGAATGTTCAGCTGGTGCAGCAGGCTGCGGGGCTGCTCACGCTCTGTGTTGTCTTTCTCATTGCCTCATTGTACCGCAGTGACTGTAATAACAGACAAAAACAGAAACATGTTGCTGCATGTAGAAATGCCTTTATGTCATATAGATACTTGAACTGGAGCTGACACCAGACCAGTTGTGAGGTGGGGTAACAGTTTAGTTCCAGCTCAGAAACCTTAGAAACCTGTCCTGTTGATCCTCACTGCAGTGTTTCATCCAGCTGTCAGTGTGGCTATTTTACTGTTCTTTCATGCTGCACTTACTCTGTTATTCTTTAATTGGACACAGACACAAGAATGTGCTGCAGAGATAACATCTCTTTTTGTTTCAGAGGTTTTTGTTTCATCTGTGATTCAGGTTGTTGTGTGGAAAAATCGAATGAAACGTATCCGCCTTTGTGCCAAATGTTTGTTAGCTTTGGCTTCTGCCCAGAGAACTAAGAGTCAAGTCAATAAATGTAAGGTGTGTTTTCTGAATGAAACCAGCTGCCTCTGTGTTTCTTTACTGATACCTGCTTCAGTCCAAAGGAGTTCAGGACGACATGTGGTTTTTGCAGAAGTACTGTTTTATTTAACTTAAATACTTCCATTTTCCAATTTTGCTTTTCCTGCACTACATGTTAGAGGGAAATATTGTATTTACTCCATCTGATGACTGTAGTTACTAATCAGTTAAATAACTTTGCAGATTCACATACCAGAAACAAAACCTGTATATTAAATTGGTATAAGTGAAATTGCCTCAGTATGTAAAGTAGACAACATTAAAATGCTGCTTACAGATTAAAGATGTGCTCTGATTATGTTGCAGCGCTCAATAATGTTCACACTTTTACTTTTGATGCTTATTTCACTTCTAATACATCTGCACTAAATGCAGGACTTGTAACTGATAATTATAAAAGTGTGTTATTGTTACTTATGCTTAAGCAAAGGATTTATGTGGATTCTCTCTTGTGGACAATACAGATATTACAGCAAGTTAGCCAAACCTACCCTAGAGAATGGCTGGTCAGAAAAGGTTTCTTATACGTACAGTAACACTGTCCTCCTGCAAAAGGCTAAAAGTAATAAGTAATAATGAGTAATATTGACAAACTTAATACCATGATAATCCTGAGAACACATTCTGACAGGGATGTGGAACAGTACCAGTGTTCTGTCTTACTGAACAGGATTAGCGGGTTAGCCACCTAACCTCGGGTGTAACCCTGGCTTTGTGGCCTCACAAAGATGGCGTTCAAACCAAGCTCTGTTACCATGGTAGCTAACGTGGCAGTCAGACCATGCCTTCAAGGAAGAGGTTTTGTTCAAACTAGGGTCCAGTTTGTGTACAACACTCATCACTGCTGCATGAGGGGAAAACAGGAAGACATTTATTTGCAATTTCCAAAATATGATGAAGACAAAACAAGCAAAATACTTGAAGGTTCTCAATGAACTCAAAGGGCTAAATTTCACCAGCACAGAGCCAGTTTACACTAGGTGGATGTGGTTTCCAACCCATTTACATTGGCTGTGATCCTGAACATACAGAAAGTACCAGGTCATGTGTACCAACAACACAGCAAACAATAGAGATTGTCAAACACATATCTGTCACAAATGAGTACAATACTTCAACCTGAATATGAGTTGGCCCCGCTGTCAGCCACTGTTTGAACATCTGGTGAAGCAATTTAGTAGATTTACTCAAGTACAATTTCTACTTTAAAAGACTTTACTTTTCCTCTACGACATTTATCTGACAACTAGAGTCGGTGGTTTCATTGCAGATTCAGATTTTACATTTAACATGAAATAAATACAGAAAACATTGCTGATGCTGGGAAAGTAATCGTGGCTGTTCAGTTGTTCAGGCATTATACCCAGAGCAGAAAATCTCAGTTCAGCTCAATAAAGCACAAAGGGTATAAGCAACACCCATACATAAATATGGGACACATTCATAAAATTTAATTTAGCAAAGTCTGACTGTAAAATGAGGACTGAATGGCAGGATTGCACAACAGTCAACATAAACAAATAAAAAATGGAAAAAAATTCTTTATACAGTATAATGATGATCACTGCTGGCATAAAGTTGTAGAGACCATTCGTTTGTTGAATAAATGCTTAATAGTAAAATCCAAATATCAGCACAACTGATAGACTTGGAAAACTACTTGACAGAGAAACTCACTGTCAATATATACATTGGTGTTGATATTCTGTTCTAGTACTCTGAAGATTTTCAAAATTCAGTTCATTGTAAATCTTTACATCACTGTGGGCACTTTTTTTATTCATTAGATGAGATTCCTCCTCATGGAAAAACCCACTTTAAGAGTGTTTCTAAAATATTTTGACATGTATTTCACCTCTGTTAAAAACTAAGAAAACAGAGAAGCATATATAACATATATTTACCTGAATATGGGATTATAAATCAGTGACATTTTCTTTATAGAAAAGAGTCATTCTTGGCTGCTTTAAAACACATGTCTGGATTTTCTTGTTCTCTTCTTCGTTGTTCTTTGCTTTTGTTTTCTTTTATTTCTACTGACAATCTTATCTGCTTGTCTTTTCTACTGTATAGATTAATTTTGATGTACAGTATTTTCTTTTTTTATTCAGGATATGAGAATTAATTGTCAGGATTTATATTATATCTGTTTCCAGATTTTTGTTGTCATGTTGTTGTAATATTTTATAATAACTTTTTTTTATTATTATTAGTTGTAAAAAAATGAATCAACCAAACCAAGATGGCGGCCGGAAGTTAGTTCCATATCCTTGTTCGTCGCTGCAAGACAATTATGGACGTTTGGTTTTGTCATTTGTATGGGAATAAAAAATGATGACGATATATAAAGATATATATATATATATATTTTATTTCGATAAAAGGATAAAAAATGTAAAATGTTGGTAATGCGTTGTGCAAGGAGCAGCTGACACGTCACTTCCGGGTTAAACCAGTTTAACGTTAACGGTTTTTGTTTTTTTTATTGCAGTGGCTGAAATGAGTCGTAACATGTGAAAGAGGCTAAAATATCTTACATGTTCATCTAATTGAGGATATTGTGCTCCAGCTGGACGGAGGAGTGTTTGAGGAATGAACATGCCTGAAAAACAGCGGTAAGTGTGGACAAACCGGTCCCTGTTTTAATAACTTTGTTTCGGCTATAAAACGAAGCTGAACTCTCAAAAAGTAACGTTAAAACGCTGGAAAGTAATAAACGTTAGATAGTAAATTTTACATAATGTCAAGAATCTGTGCTGTATGAGGGACATTAATGCTTAATGTTTAGGTTTAACGAGTGAAAACCGAACCAGGTAACATAATTTAATTTAGCTGTTGGGAAAAGTTGCCGTTTGAATGTTGAAGCTAACAGTTAGCTGTAACCTTAGCCAGACAATTTGAGGTAAAACTGACGTTATCTGTCGATATTTTCCTGCTGATAACATGCTGGAAATGTTACTGCTGTTTTCTTAAAGTAGCCAGCTCGTTTTCTGACGGCTTAGTTAATTATAGTCATATGGAAACGGCTGTTGATAGTTTAGCCGCTGGTTTAAAGTTAACCGAAGCTGCTGTTTTTGGCGGTTTAGCGTCAGCTGATGGCTTCATTTGCTGTGTGTAAGTTACTTAGAAATTAGCAGAGTTAATGTTTCAGCCAGTTTTAACTTAAAGGAAGAGTTCCCAGTGTTTCCAGTGTGTTAAACCAGTAGTCAGGTGTCCATATGAACATATGAAACTTTCTCTACCAGAAACTAAACAACAACTCTGCAGTTATACTTAATGACACCTTACATGAATTTTATGCCCGGGTTCAGGCCGGTGGTGAGTACAGTGTGGCAGGTTGTCATGACAACAGTAACCTCTTGCTTCTTAACCTTTTTGATTCTAAGTGCAAAACTTTCACCAAAAGTTTGCGAATGCTTTTCTTTTATATTGTTGGCAAATGAGCCGGGTATAAGCAGGATAGTCAACTCGTAGATGTGTGTTAAATGATTTTAAGGCTGATTGATTATCACGTACTTTAGAAGGAATCAGATAATTTGGAGTTTTTCTTCTTAAACAGTGACTGAAGACAGTTAATCGATTACTAAAACAGTTAGTGATTAATACATACATACATAGTGTGCACATCATCAGGAGAAAAGCAGCATACAAAGGAAAAGGAGAGGCTGTCCCTAAATGTCAAGATGCGACATTTCAACCAAACTTACAGTTAAAGTGTGGTTGGAAGTTTAGATCAGAGGCTGTAGTAAAGTCCTGATCTGTGTCATTTGATTTAAATGGCAGAATGCTGTTTGGTCAGTGATAGCCACCAGTTTTTGTTTTAATGTGCAGTAATTTGATGAAATGTAGTTAATAAGCACAGCTTTGCTTTGTGTCAGAATGTCTGTGATTCACTTATCATCAATTTGTCTTCAGGATTCTTTTGTGGTTCAGCATTAGTTATTTGTGTTGCATATTTAGCAGCATTCCTATGGTTATTCTGCTGCCGGTGGTGTTTTTTTGTCTTACCCCAGGCCTCCACACCACCCTGTGACTGACAGAAAGTATTATGTCCTGGAGGTGGGACTTGTAGCTCCTCCAATAAAACTGTCTCTGATTTTGTTTATGTCATTCCACAGTTTAACCTGCAGGTATGTGTGTTGTGTAACACTGTCAGTTCTGTAGCAGCATGTCCTGCACAGGTACGCATACGGTAGGAAGGCAGTTTGTAATGAATGAGGGTCACACTGAGGCTGCACATGTGTCTGTTTTACTGCTCAGTGTTCAACTCTGGAAAGTTATTATGGCTGTTAATGGTGGTGATAAATGTACAATATCAATCAATGGAATCACCTGTGTGGTTAATTTATTGTTTGGGAAATCATCAGATGTCTGTGCTTTCAATCAAATAGACTTTACCTGAGGGGTCCGCACCTGTACACCCATTTAAACACTTTGACAGGCTGAGCAGTAGGTTTGTCGCAGTAGTCCATGTTACATGGTGTTACGCGGTGTTCCGCCGTGCTACTCAGTGATACACAGTGTTACATGGTGTTACTCATTTTTACACGGTGTTAGGTGGTGCTACTTGGTGTTACGCAGTGTTACATGGTGTTATGTGGTGTTACGTGCTGTTATTCGGTGTTACGCGGTGTTGCTTAGTGTTATGTGGCGTTACGCGGTGTTACTTAGTGTTATGTGGTGTTACGTGCTGTTATTCGGTGTTACGCGGTGTTATTTAGTGTTATGTGGTGTTACGTGCTGTTACGCAGTGTTACGTGCTGTTACTCGGTGTTACGTGCTGTTACGCGGTGTTACGCTGTGCTACTTGGTGTTATACGGTGTTACACGGTGCCACTAGTTCCACCTAGTTAATTTTCGTGACCACATTCATCGAATAGAAAAACATTTGTAAAATACTAAGCATGTTACAGGCCTTGACTGAAGTCATTTTTAGGTCAAGGCCACTTTGGCCTTTGATAAATACAGATTTATTGGGGCATCGCTGCCAAAACTAATGGTGCAATAATATTCAAATAACAATAAATAACATAAGTGATAATTATATTGTATGAAGACAAAAACATATACAATCAACAACTGGGAGTCAGTGTACTGAGAAACAATGCTGAGTTTATTAAAACTACACCGAATGTTTGACTTTTTCACAAAATGCTGTCTGATTGATTTTTTTAAAAATGTGAGCAATTCATTATATTAATTGTTATTGTTATATTTTAATGATAAATAGTCTATAAATGGGATAAGGATCAGTCTGAGATCATAGGATCAGTCACAAAAATGACTTGAAACGTTGCATCGCACTGAAAGTAGCAACAGATCTCACAGCTCTGTGTATGTTCATAGTTAGCTGACGCTGTGCAGCAATATCCTGATAAACTTTAAAACACAACATGTATTAATGTTACACAAATGTTTGTAGGAGAAATCTTGAGCTACTGTTGATGTTGGGGAGAAAAAATCTATTCCAAGATGCATCCTGATGCCGATGATTCTGCATCGATTCACAAATGTCAAAAAGTGATTTTCTAACTGTTAGTTAAGAAGGTGATGCTGATGGAACTGAACTGTGAGGGCTGTCTACAGCAGCACACGCTGGACTTCATCCTCACAAAAGGCAGCATTACAGGCAGCCAGTAAATAATTACCTTTGAGAGAACAACATGAGGTATATCGTGAACTTTCTACGCCGTCACTCAGAGACTAACGTTAATGGAAAGCTGAAATCAGAGAGCGGATGGTAGTTTTGCTTGATAAATGATTTTATAATTATTAGAATAATTGGTGATTAATTTCCTGCTAAGTGAGAAATCATTGAGTCCTGCTGCTGCTCAGCATCACAGTGTTGACTGACAGTAGACAGAACCCACATTTAAAAACCATCTGATATTTATTCTGAACATTTCTCCGCCCCGTGGATTCTCGTTGTGAATGCTTTGCAGCTTCAGGCTCTGAGGTGGAGGTTTCGATGTAATGGAGACTCCACCTGTCCTGCAGACGTTGGAGCATGACACATCTGTTTCACAGCAACTGTTCTCAGATCTGTGGCTCCTCTAAGCCCTCAGCTGCTGTTGTTGCTCAGAGTTTATCCTGTGAAGCACAGCCTCGCCCTCTGTTAGGCTTCTCTAACAGTCCGATAAGCCCTGAGCCTCAGTGAAAGCACATACCAACACCTCAGCAGTCTGCTGGCTTTACTGTGAGGCCGCATTTCTGCTGCGTCAGACCTGAAGCATGAACCTCCCTCCACAAGACAAATGCTTTTTAAACATCTTGAGTTTTGTTCCTCCCAGAGGACGGCAGGCTGAAGCATGGAGATCAGTCTGTTTATTACTGCAGTAAAGTGTTTAGACTAGGTGGTCTGATTGACTCGTGGTGTTTCTCTGATTGTATGAAAACTTCTCATTCAAAGCTGAATCTGAATGTTTTTAACGCTAAAAGTGTAAAAATGAAACATTTACTGTGGATGGACCAGTTAGCAGTGACTGACATCCTGCGTCCCATGATGCCGTGTTCAGGCTGTAATGGAGGTTCCTGTGAGTAGTGAACATTATGTCTACAGGATCCGGCTGTGTCACTGTTCTTCAGCAGACATGTCTAATATAGTTCAGGGTTGTTTTTTCTACATTTTTCTTGTTTTACAGCAGATTGAATACACGTCTGCGGCTGGTTTAGACACTAACAGATTCTTTGACAAACATTTGTGTCCCTAATGTTCTCTGTGATCATTTTAAACGTCAGTACAGTCGATCTGCTGTCAGTAACCTGGATTCTTGTTCATTTAATCAGATGATATTGTGATCATGAATCTATTTGCAGCAGCAGCAGGTAATAACTCCTTGTTAACTCTTAGCACTGTATTTATGAGCCCTGATCAAATTTGACACTTCTGACAACAGAAACAGAAAATTATGGAAATGAGAAAAAGCTTATTGTGAGCCGAAAAGCAGCTGAAATATTAACAGTTAAAAACACAAGATGTGTTTTCTAAAAGGGGAAAACCAGAGAGGAAGAGCAGACGGCCTCCCCAACACACAACACACACTCCCAGTTCTGGGAGTTTGAGGGTTCTGTGCAGTATCTTAGCTGTTCCTAGGACTGGTCTCTTCTGGACAGAGACCTCAGATGTTGTACCTGGAATCTGCTGGAGCCACTCTCCCAGTTTGTGGGTCACAGCCCCCAGTGCTCCCATTACCACTGGCACCACTGTTGCCTTCACTCCCCACATCTTTTCTAACTCCTCCTCTTGGTATTTATCGATCTTCTCATGTTCCCTCTTCTTGATGTTGCTGTCACTTAGGATTGCTACGTCTATCACCGCTGCCTTCTTCTGTTGTTTGTCGATCAACACGATGTCTGGTTGGTTAGCCATCACCAGCTTGTCAGTCTGGATCTGGAAGTCCTACAGGATCTTGGCTCGGTCATTCTCAACCACCTTAGGAGGCGTCTTCCATTGTGACCTTGGGACCTCCAACCCATACTCAGTGCAGATGTTCCTGTACACTATGCCAGCCACTTGGTTATGGCGTTCCATGTACGCTGTTCCTGCCTGCATCTTACACCCTGCTATTATGTGCCGAACTGTCTCAGGAGCATCTTTGCACAGCCTGCACCTGAGATCCTGTCTGGTGTGGTAGATCCTCACCTCTATTGATCTTGTACTGAGTGCCTGTTCTTGTGTTGCCATGATCAGTGCTTCTGTGCTGTCCTTCAGTCCAGCCTTTTCCAGCCACTGGTAGGATTTCTTGATATCAGCCACTTCTTCTATCTGTCTGTGGTACATGCCGTGTGGGGGCTTGTCCCTCCATGATGGTTCCTCCTCCTCCTCTGCATCATTGGGTTTCTGCTGCCTGAGGTTCACTTAGAAGTTCATCTTTGGGGGCCATCTTCCTGATGAATTCCTGGATGTTGGTTGTTTCATCCTGGACAGTGGCTCTAATGCTCACCAGTCCTCGGCCTCCCTCGTTCCGCTTAGTGTACAGTCTCAGGGTGCTGGACTTGGGATGAAACTCTCCATGCATTGTGAGGAGCTTTCTTGTCTTGATATCAGTGGCCTCTATCTCCTCCTTTGGCCAACTTATTATACCAGCGGGGTATCTGATGACTGGCAGGGCGTACGTGTTGATGGCTCGTATCTTGTTCTTCCCATTCAGCCGACTTTTCATAACCTGCCTTACTCTGTGTAGGTATTTGGCTGTGGCTGACTTCCTTGCGTATTTGTAGCTGTCCTGAACATCTGTAATGCTGCCCTCTGGTAGCTCAACCCCCTCGGTCCTGATCACCTTCCCTCTCTTCGATACCATCCGACCACACTTATCTAGTCCGAATGACATTCCGATGTCGTTGCTGTAGATCCTGGTGAGGTGGATCAGTGAGTCGATGTCCTGCTCATTCCTGGCATACAGCTTGATGTCATCCATGTAGAGGAGGTGACTGATGCTTGTTCTGCTTTGGAACCGGTACCCGTAGCCACTCTTTGAGATGATCTGGCTGAGGGGGTTCAGGCCTAGTGCATCACCTCGGTATATGCTGCACACAGTTTCTCATTTTTCAAAAAGACAAGATTTGTGAAATGTAAAATAAATAAACAATTATTTACACCTGTACATGATGTTTGAAATGATCATGTTTCCGCACATCAGACATGCTCAGATCTCTCTCTCTCTCCTGGAATGAGAATAATTGATCCGTGGGCCTGTTAATACCGGGGTTGAGTTACAGCCGTACCAAAGTGCTACAGTCTCTGAAGCTGTTGGCGCATTCACACTGTTCTCAGTGGTCCTGCAGACTTTTCAGGTGTCATCTGGCTTCCACGTCAGAAATGCATCTTTCAGACCTTGAATATGTTTTATTTATAAGACATTTCATTTTAAGGTGATGGTATAGTTTTTACTTCCTCTCTTGCAACACTTGGACACGACTCGGCCTGCACACGTCTCTTTATAAAAGAGAAGGCGGCACTATTTTCAGTCTCTTGCTCCAGTAGACTGTGTGCCAAACCATTCACTGGTGTTCTTAGTTCACTGAAATACAATATGAAACATATCTGGCAGATAAGATAAATGGTCTTTAACTGCATTAATTAATGAATTAATTAATGTGAGATCATCTTACAGTCTCCGGCTTGAGGAGAGGAGGACTGCTCCGCTGTGTCTCCAGCAGTAGAGAGCAGCATCTTTTTCTTTGTTGGTTTAAGCTCGAGTGCTTCACCTGGTTCACTGTCTCTCCTGTGTGGAGGACTCAGCCACACAGAGCAGAGCAGAGCAGCACCACAATAAATAACATCAAAACACAGCAGAGACTCACACTGAGCTGAAACGAAACAACTGCACATAAATTAGATAAATAACATAAATAAAGTCAGTCATTTATAGTCGCCGTCTCGCTTCTTCTCTGCTCTTTCTCAGTGTGGGCGGCGCTGTAGCTTGATTTAAAACATTCAGTTTACGCCACAGTCCCATTTAGAACATGTAATTATTCAGTTGTTGTGACATTTTCTAATTAATATGATGCAGTGTTTGTGTGTGACTTTTCATTTCTTGTGACTCTGTAGAACAGAGAGCAGCAGTTTGCTGTCATTACGTCTCCCTAAAGGCTCAGCGTTTGTTTCCTCCTGCAGGACGGTGATTCTGACGCGGTGTTTGAGCTGCAGGCCTGGACTTGATTCAGCGTCTCAGAGCAGAGGAGCAAAGATCCTCAGCTAACATGGTAAGAAGTGAGATGTTTATGTGCTGAGGGTCAGCCGGGTCACTTTGGTTCTGTCTCTTTATTTCTACTCAGCGGCTAAATGGATGTAATTGTTTGTGTAGCCGGCAGCCTCACCTGGCCTGGTGGGTGTAAATCAGAAGGCTAATTGTTAGTTTTGTCAGACAGCCATAAACAGCAGACTGAGGAAACAGGGTGTATAATGAGGACACACCCGCTCAGAGCTGCAGCTCCCACACTGATGGACATACAGGCCTGTTTCTATTCAGATCCACTCTGACTAGAATGCAGCATGTCCCCTCAACACGTCCCCTCAACACGTCCCCTCAACATGTCCCCTCAACATGTCCCCTCAACACGTCCCCACAACACGTCCCCTCAACATGTCCCCATAACACGTCCCCTCAACACGTCCCCTCAACACGTCCCCTCAACATGTCCCCTCAACACGTCCCCACAACACGTCCCCTCAACATGTCCCCATAACACGTCCCCTCAACATGTCCCCACAACATGTCCCCTCAACATGTCCCCACAACATGTCCCCACA
Organism: Thunnus albacares; assembly: GCF_914725855.1. Taxonomy (NCBI): domain Eukaryota; kingdom Metazoa; phylum Chordata; class Actinopteri; order Scombriformes; family Scombridae; genus Thunnus; species Thunnus albacares. Next base: position 40,024,004 of record NC_058106.1, read on the forward strand.
ACATGTCCCCTCAACACGTCCCCTCAACATGTCCCCTCAACATGTCCCCTCAACACGTCCCCTCAACATGTCCCCTCAACATGTCCCCACAACATGTCCCCACAACACGTCCCCTCAACATGTCCCCTCAACATGTCCCCTCAACATGTCCCCACAACATGTCCCCTCAACATGTCCCCACAACATGTCCCCACAACATGTCCCCTCAACACGTCCCCTCAACACGTCCCCTCAACATGTCCCCATAACACGTCCCCTCAACATGTCCCCTCAACACGTCCCCTCAACACGTCCCCTCAACACGTCCCCACAACATGTCCCCTCAACACGTCCCCTCAACATGTCCCCTCAACATGTCCCCATAACACGTCCCCTCAACATGTCCCCTCAACATGTCCCCATAACACGTCCCCTCAACACGTCCCCTCAACACGTCCCCACAACACGTCCCCTCAACATGTCCCCTCAACACGTCCCCACAACACGTCCCCTCAACATGTCCCCTCAACACGTCCCCTCAACATGTCCCCTCAACATGTCCCCTCAACACGTCCCCACAACACGTCCCCTCAACATGTCCCCTCAACATGTCCCCATAACACGTCCCCTCAACACGTCCCCTCAACATGTCCCCACAACACGTCCCCTCAACATGTCCCCACAACACGTCCCCTCAACATGTCCCCACAACACGTCCCCTCAACACGTCTCCTCAACATGTCCCCATAACATGTCCCCTCAACATGTCCCCTCAACACGTCCCCTCAACACGTCCCCTCAACATGTCCCCACAACATGTCCCCATAACACGTCCCCTCAACATGTCCCCATAACACGTCCCCTCAACATGTCCCCTCAACACGTCCCCTCAACACGTCCCCTCAACACGTCCCCACAACACGTCCCCTCAACATGTCCCCTCAACATGTCCCCTCAACATGTCCCCATAACACGTCCCCTCAACACGTCCCCTCAACACGTCCCCTCAACACGTCCCCACAACACGTCCCCTCAACATGTCCCCTCAACATGTCCCCTCAACATGTCCCCATAACACGTCCCCTCAACATGTCCCCACAACACATCCCCACAACACGTCCCCTCAACACGTCCCCTCAACACGTCCCCACAACACGTCCCCACAACACGTCCCCTCAACACGTCCCCACAACACGTCCCCACAACACGTCCCCTCAACATGTCCCCTCAACACGTCCCCTCAACACGTCCCCTCAACATGTCCCCTCAACACGTCCCCTCAACATGTCCCCTCAACACGTCCCCACAACACGTCCCCTCAACATGTCCCCTCAACACGTCCCCTCAACATGTCCCCATAACACGTCCCCACAACACGTCCCCTCAACATGTCCCCTCAACACGTCCCCTCAACACGTCCCCACAACACGTCCCCTCAACATGTCCCCTCAACATGTCCCCTCAACATGTCCCCATAACACGTCCCCTCAACACGTCCCCACAACACGTCCCCTCAACATGTCCCCACAACATGTCCCCTCAACACGTCCCCACAACACGTCCCCTCAACATGTCCCCTCAACATGTCCCCATAACACGTCCCCTCAACACGTCCCCTCAACATGTCCCCACAACACGTCCCCTCAACATGTCCCCACAACACGTCCCCTCAACATGTCCCCACAACACGTCCCCTCAACACGTCTCCTCAACATGTCCCCATAACATGTCCCCTCAACATGTCCCCTCAACACGTCCCCTCAACACGTCCCCTCAACATGTCCCCACAACATGTCCCCATAACACGTCCCCTCAACATGTCCCCATAACACGTCCCCTCAACATGTCCCCTCAACACGTCCCCTCAACACGTCCCCTCAACACGTCCCCACAACACGTCCCCTCAACATGTCCCCTCAACATGTCCCCTCAACATGTCCCCATAACACGTCCCCTCAACACGTCCCCACAACACGTCCCCACAACACGTCCCCACAACACGTCCCCTCAACACGTCCCCTCAACACGTCCCCACAACACGTCCCCACAACACGTCCCCTCAACACGTCCCCACAACACGTCCCCACAACACGTCCCCTCAACACGTCCCCATAACACGTCCCCACAACACGTCCCCACAACACGTCCCCTCAACACGTCCCCTCAACACGTCCCCTCAACACGTCCCCACAACACGTCCCCTCAACACGTCCCCTCAACACGTCCCCACAACACGTCCCCTCAACACGTCCCCTCAACATGTCCCCACAACACGTCCCCATAACACGTCCCCTCAACATGTCCCCACAACACGTCCCCTCAACACGTCCCCACAACACGTCCCCATAACACGTCCCCTCAACATGTCCCCATAACACGTCCCCTCAACACGTCCCCTCAACATGTCCCCCTCGTGCTGAGTGATGTAAATGATATTACCATCCGACCACACTTATCTAGTCCGAATGACCTTCCCATGTCGTTGCTGTAGATCCTGGTGAGGTGGATCAGTGAGTCGATGTCCTGCTCATTCCTGGCATACAGCTTTCAGCTCCTTTTAACGTGTTGACCGTTCATGTTAAACACACCTGATCTCTCTTTTCTCACTTGCTTAAACATGATGCAGCAGCAGAAGCACAAACCTGAATTCTCAATTATGAACAGCTGACAAAACAACAAAACTGATTTACTGCCATTAAAGGCGTCCTAAACAAACAAGTCATGTTTACATTGTGTGTATCCTCGACGTCTAACAAACATGTTCTTCCTCATAAAACACATTTGAATCCTGCTTTGTTTACATCCATGTTAACTAACTCGCATTCTTCTTCATCTCAGCCTTTGTTGATGTATTTCTGCATTTCCTGGTACGTTACAGCCACCTGTAGATCAGTAGAACAAAGTGAGACCATTAACAGGACTGTTACTGTCACCATACATATGTCAACTCAAAGCTACTAGAGGTCAGAAACTCCACAGGGAACCTTTGAGTCAAACACATTAAGTAAATCTTACTCTATATGGGAATATATCAGAATGAATAAAGAGTCAGTGAGAGAAATGTTCTTTCTGACTTTTACACTGAGCTCAGTTTTGTTTGATGGGCATGCAGAGATGCACCGTTCCCTGTTTGTATTTGCTTTAGATGGTGATTGAATTGTGTTGTGCCTTACAGTGATCATTACCGTTTTATAAGCATTTATTGGTAATCAATCCTCCAGCCTCAGGGGACTGTGGGTGCCCAGTTGGGAGGTCCTTGTCTTTCTTTGGAAGCTGAACTGCCGGCCCCGGACCGGCCGGCCAAGAATGAAGCTATTCTCTGAGGGCTTAGCTCCAGGCCTGGCCCCGCTCCTCATTGGTTGCCTGCAAATTGTTCCGCGAGGTGGAAAACCTGCTCACATTCTTCTCTGATGAGCTGTGCTGTCGCTCTGCCCGCCTGCCTGTCAGTCTGAACACACAGCAGTAATTTTCCATCAGAGCAGAGAGAGCAGAGATGTGTTTTATAGATGTGTTGTCAACCTGTCGATGCCTCAGCCCCCCTCAGCACCAGTAATTATACAGAGCAAGAACCAAACTGGCCCACCAAGGTAGGCTGTGCTGGATAATCACCACTTTCCTTCCAGTCAGTGGGAGGCTGAGACTCTACATGTGACTACATGCTGCTCAGTGTCGTCAAACTGCATCACAAGATTTCACTTACTGTTGTTTACTCATATCAAATACAGAGCTATTACATCACAGAGCATGAAAACAAACACACGGCTCAATTAAAAGATTTACATCATGTCATCTTGAAAACATTGGTTCATTTTATGCAGTAATAACAAATACAGATGAAGCTTTAAAGATTCACAGATAATCTGTGAGAAAATAGTTGAAAAAGCCCAAATCTCAAGATGACAACAGTCCAAAATCCAAACATACTGAGTTTACTGTCACGTTAGACCAATAAATCCTCACAGTGGAGAAGCTGGAACCATAAAATAACTTGATTGATTAATAATAAATAGATAATCAAAATAGTTGTGATGAATTTTCACTTGAATCGGTATCTTTGGGTTTTGAAGACGTCACCTTTGACTCTGGGAAACATTTTATAGACAAACAGATGGAGGATGAAAATAATCTGTTATAATACCAAAGCTGCAAAGATGAATCACTGATCAGCTGATTGAAAGAAAATTAATTGGCTACTATTTTAATAGTTGGTTAATTGTTTAAGTCATTTAACAATGAAAAATACCAAACTTCTGAAGGTTCCAGCTTCTCAAACTAGAGAATGTTCTGCTTTATAATTATTAATTATACTGAGTATGTTTGTATTTGTAACGGTTAGTTAGAAACAATTAGATATCAATGAATCAAGAAACTTAATTAAATAATAGTTGAAGCCTTTTTAGTACCGTCAACTCTGAGAACTAGATGGTGTTGATATTTTTCACAGTTCTTTTTGTCTGTTTGTAGGCTGAATGATTAATCAGTTAATCTAAAAAGAATCTACACATTAATAATATATATTAAGCATTAATAAAATGGGCTTCCCCTATTAAGACAACCCATAATGTAAAATATTGACGAGTTGGGAGGTGTAAAATGTTGAAACTTGTTATATTTAGTTGCTTGTATAAATGAAAGTTAACTGGGATTGGATGGCAGCTGCTCTGGTCCAAACTTGTACATATTCAGCAGTGCGATGAAAGGAGGCTGGTCGGAGCCATTGAAGCTGCAGACAGGTTGGAGTGTCGGGGTTTAGGGAGCCTCCAGGGAAGCCTGGCGGACACCTCAAAGGTTTGGACTGAAGGCAGACTCCACAGAGACCCCTTCAAGGGTTCAGAAGCAGACCGGTGCTGTTTTTAAATGACCAGTTCACATCAACAGAGCAGTCGCAGCGAGAAGAGACGGCAGGGAGCCATTTTAATACAGACGGGGAAGGAAAGAGAAAGAGAGAGCGCTAAGCTTGAGACTAAACAGTAAAGTGTTCAACGTTTCTGGTTGGGCTTTTATTACCAATGACATGTATGTTACTTTACTGTGTACCAAATCATGCCTTCATACCTGTCGCTAACAGGCACTTTAATGTCTGTTAGTCTGTCGGTCCAACAGGTTGGTCCAGACTGAAAGATCTTAACAACTTTCATCGTCATGAAATGTGGTTCAGACACAAAACTTTGGTGCTTCTTAATCTGCCCATCATTTTGTTTCTTAATCATTTTATCTATAAAATGTCAGATAAAAGTGAAAAATGCTCGTCACCATTTCCAAAAACATAAGTTAACACATTTAAGTGTAGTTTTATTTGCCCAAAACCCCAAAATATTCAGTTTATTGTCATATATGAAAGAAAAAGGCATCAAATAGTCACATTTGAGAAGTTGGAACCATCAAATGATTAGTCAGTTGTCAGAAAATAACAAAAGCATGTGGTCAAGTCAGGTCAATTTTTATTCATATAGCCCAATATCACAAATCACTAATTAGCCTCAAGCTTTACAGTCTGTACAGAAACATCCTGTCCTCAAAAAAACTCCCCAGAAAAGTCAGATTACTTTGAAAAAAATAAAAGCAGACATGATGTTCACTGTTTTTTGATTTTCTAACCATCAGCAGCAAGTTTTTACATCTTCACAGGTTGATTTTTATAATGTATTGGACTTAATGGACACTAATGACTGCCTGTTTAAAGTAATGTGAAGTTTGCTGAGTCATGCAAACTGCAGCACATGAGAGCATTAAGCCAACATGTGAAGCTTATCCTGCATGTATTAACCTACAGACATCACTGCAGTATGGTTTGCTGGTATTGTGGCGATCGCCGTCCTCCATGGACCCCTTTTGGTCCATGGAGGTTTTATTTTTTTAAAACTTTCCTCCAGCCGAGAAAAGTGATTTAAAAATCTGTGACATCATCACAATGTAAAGTCTATTGGCCGAGCGGGAGCTCGTGGGGGGGTCCAGCGGGGAAAACACTACTGCGCATATTCAGTGGGCCGCACAATGCAGAAGCAAACCCAGAAGCTAGAAACTTTTTTTGGCGTATGCGCCAGGCGAGCAGTTCCTATAGGACTGAAAGGGCGCCATTTTTAGTCTGGTATCCAGCTCTTATAATACATCCATGAACAGCAGTCTGGGAGCTAACGCTAGCTAGCAGCAGTCTGGGAGCTAACGCTAGCTAGCAGCAGTCTGGGAGCTAACACTAGCTAGCAGCAGTCTGGGAGCTAACGCTAGCTAGCAGCAGTCTGGGCACTAACGCTAGCTAGCAGCAGTCTGGGCACTAACGCTAGCTAGAAGCAGTCTGGGAGCTAATGCTAGCTAGAAGCAGTCTGGGAGTTAACGTTTGCTATCAGCATTCTGTGAGCTAACGCTAGCTAGCAGCATTCTTGGAGCTAATGCTAGCTAGCAGCAGTCTGGGAGCTAATGCTAGCTAGCAGCATTCCGGGAGCTAGCACTAGCGCTGGAACTGACTCTGTTTGTAGGGAATTTAACTGTTGTTTCTCCCACACATTGGACTGCTTCAGTCTCCCAGTGGACCCTTTTCACAGCAGACATTTTGACTGGTCAAAGCATGAAAAGCAAAGTAATAATAACGCTAATGATGGCTTCGTTCCATTAAGTGTTCCTGTAAGCCATGTTACTGACTCCAAGCCACAAACTGTAATCAGGACAACGTTTCAATCCCACTCAGATCTTCCTCAGGTCAACATTTTGTGGCTTGGAGTCAGCGTGCAGGGCGTGATGTGCTAATTATTCTCCTTCAACCAGTGAGTGAACATGAACCAGAGCAGGAACTGGCTCACCGTCATAAAATGCATCATTCATGTTATTAATTCCACCTGTGCTTCTGGCAAAATGTCTGCTGTGAATCAGACAAGTTGAGCTGACTGTTTTTCTTGTTGCATTGTCATAATTATTTGTGTGATATTTCTTCTTCATTCCTGAATGTTTTGTATAGTCAGTGTTAGGGCTGGCGATTAATCAAATTTTATTTTCAATTACAATTTTGGCTTCCAGTGATTATGAAACTAAGATAATTGAGATAAAATGATTATTGTGCCACGTTCCATTTTACAATGATGCTCTCGTTTTGCTTGTTATAAATCCAGCGCACCACTTTCCTTTACAGCGGTGAGCTTCCTCCCTCCCTGAAAGCCCAAACTCACTCTGACTGGGAATCCACACAGGAAGCGAGATGTGAGCGGCGTGTAAACGTTCTCTATCTGTTCAATCCACACCGACTCCGAGCGGCGTTCAGCTGCAGCTCCAACTGCCTCCAACAGCTGACTGACAGCAGACATTTACTGAACCTAAATACTTTTCATAACAGCTCCACAGGAAGAAATCGACAGTGTTTGTATTTATTGATTCATTGATTTTATTTCCCTGCCTACCGTAGCGATGAGGTGAATCTGCCTGTAGTGAAACAGGCAGCTCACAGACACACTGGGAGTCTTGATCGATCAGTAAGTTCAAAACACATATACAGCAGGATGTTTGTGTGATTTAAACAGCTGTCTGTGCAGATTACGCTTCACTAAAAGCAACAGAAATAGACTGGGAGCTTATAAAAACACAGTGGGTCTCTGTGAGATGAGCGTCACTCAGAGTCTGTTTGGATTCATAGATTTAATAAATGGAAGCGTTTCTGTTCTGTGAGTCAGTGAGTAATTGTGTTAAATAATCGTGATATCAGTATTGAACAAAATAATTGTAATTATGATTTTTGCCATAATTGAGCAGCTCTAGTTGGTATACTGAACATTTAATGTCAGACTGATCTCTGACTGTCACCTCTCCACTACAGTATTGATTAGCTTATAGTGTAAATGATCTCTTTATCCTTTTTGTGCCTCTGATTGTGAACTGTTTACATTCCTGAGTGGATGGCACTCTGCCTGAAAGATCCCTCTGTACCAGAACTACTCACATCTGCAATAGATAATAAAACACTTGAGGCCTTTGTAGTGCAGGTTTTCTGGGCTTGTTAACAGTGTGTCATTGTGTTTAGCTTCGTAATGTATTAAACAAAAAGTCAAACTCTGCAGCCAGAAGTCATTAATCATAAGTTCTGCCAGCGTTGGCCTGAACCGTCGGAGCTGCAGGGCGTGTTGGAGGAGCTTCACCTCTTCCTCCTCACCAGAGTTAATGTTTATTACATTTCTACATTCATGCTCCGTTTGGCTGAATCCACACATTCCTGCTACAGTACAACACAAAGCCCACGGTGACATGAAGCACAGAGCCAGTGATCAGCGCTCACTTTCCTGCCAACATGGTGGCTTTCTGTCTGGACCTGCGTAAAGAGCTGCTACACACAGTATGAATGAACGTAATCCTCTGCCAAGTCAGATACTGTAGCTCCGGGGTAGAATGAGATTACTGTAATAAATCAGGAATCTAAATACACTTCATAGCTTTTGTAGTCTATTTTTCCTGTAATCATTTCCTCATGACGTGACCGTAATGAAGTTATCAAATTAGTTTAGTCTAAAAGTCTGAAAGATAAAATGCAAAAATAATTTCTATGACATAAGTCACCTTTTCATCCTGTAGTGTTTTATATTTATATGACTTTAAGATCCTCACTGTGATAAAAAAAACCATTGAATTAGATAGAATATGAAGACAAGTATTATAAACTTGGCACAAAAAGTAAGGAAATTTATGTTTGGTAGATTATTTCTTTGTTGTAACGAAGCTTCTTGGCAATAAATCTTATACTGTTGGAAAGCCTGTTTATTTCCCTTTTAAATGGAGCCACATTTGTAAAGAACATGCATTTGAAGGATGAGCAGCAGAGCTGAGTATGTGGGTTGCGCCCATGAAAAATTTGCCAAATCTTCACAGCTTATGTTGGTCACTTTCCAATGGTATAAGATTTATTGCCAAGAAGCATCGTTACAACAAAGAAATAATCTATCAAACACAAACTTCCTTACTTTTTGTGCTATGTTTAGTAGATGATCTTTACTCTTTACATAGTGGCATTAAGGAGTTTCTGCCTCTGTGGTTGTTTGCAGGTCGGTTTAATGTCAGTAAATCAGATGCAGACTGGAGGACAATCATCAGATAAAGGTAAGAATCAATAACTTAACATTTGTACCACGGTTCTCTCTGAGTCTCTGTTCTCTAACACTTGATGGTCTCTACTGTGTGTGCTAGAGATGCACCAACCCAACTTGCTCCCTCAATATTGATTCTGACACCTAAACTCAGCGTACTGACCAATACTGATATCGATTCATTGCTCTCTTTTCCCCAAATGTAAGATCTGTGTGACGCTACCTGACCGCATGGAGCCCATTGAGATGGAGAGACAATATTAAGCACCATCACACTCTGACTGAATACATTTAGCTTAAAGCAGAGACAGTGAAATTTACGGTGACCATGATGAAGAAACTGTTAGTGGAGTCAGGCCGATACTGATCCGAGTATCAGATCAGTGCATCCACTGAGTATTTAAAGACACACATACTGCATATTTCCAGCTCTATATTTATATTCTGGGGCTCTACTGGAATATCTTTGCATGATTTCCAGTTAAAAACTCCTTATTTATCTTCTACTGGTCCTTTATGCAGCCCCTCAGTTCAGCCTCTGTCTGAAACAGGCCGTTTTAGGTTTTCTCTGCTAGTAGTGCTAATTCTATAATGTTTCACAGTCTTGGCAATGATACTTCACTGATGGACAGCTGGTGGTAATTCACCAAGAAGCAAGAATACTGCAGCAGGTTAATATGAATGTAAAACAATACAGGTTTTAAAATATTAAAAAAATCTGTCTGCAAATGCTTTCTGAGGAAGGAAACATGTTTAATAGGTTTGTTAGGTTTCAGGCATCCACATCATGTGTTTGGTTATTGGGCTGCGAGTTGTTGAGGACCTGCAGCTGGAAACATGCTGCTGCTGTGCTGAACCCTGGAAACCTGCTCTGTAGTCATGTGTAAAGACTAAAACATGGACTTATATCGCTCAGTTTAGATGAATGAGTGTTCATACAGTCGTGTGTTTTAGGATCTTTTATCTTGGATTTATTACACCTCGTCTGTTAGAAATTTCACTCGGTTCCAACTCCTCAGTTGTCTGAAGACTCAGTGAATTTCCCTCAAAGCTGATGATGTATCTGGTCTGAGTGTTTACTCTGAGCGAGTGTAGTGGAGCACAGCTGTGTCCCACACACACACACACACACACACTCTCACACACACACACACACACACACACACACTCATTACTGAACTCCCTGTGCGACGCTTCTTACTATTCATTCATTCTGATTCGCCCTCGTGTCTTCTCCCCACAGACACCCCACAGTCCCTGTGTGACCACTAAAGACCCTCTGAGGTCAAAGGTCACTGATGCTAGGAGGGCCACCTGCCACTTAGCATTAGCAGATACAACAACAACCCACAGAACAGGAGCAACATGTCTGACTGACTTCCCCTGTATGAATGTGGAAATAAACAGAAGGATCCAACTTAATACCAACAGCAAAGTGAATCTGCTCACTATTAAATTAATAAGCAACTATTTTGATAATTGATTAATAGTTCAGAGTTGAAAATGTCCAAATTCTCTGACTGCAGCTTCTTCAGTGTGACTATTTTCTGGTGTCTTTAGTCTCTGTGACAGTAAACTGAAGATCTTTGAGTTGTGGACAAAACAAGACATTTGTGGACATCATCTGATCCACGTTTTTCATCATTTTCTGACATTTTATGGACCAAACAACTAATTGATTAATAGAGAACATAATCATCAGATTGATCAATGAAAATAATGGTTAGTTGCAGCCCTCATTGAGCTAACCTGAACTTTATGTCACAGCATCCAGGTTGTATTTCACACCAAACACACAACAAGAACAAATACTGAAAAAACATTACGATCAGTCTCTCGAGCAGAGAAATGTGACCGTTTGCAGATGTGGTGAAATAAAACGGCTCAGAGAAGTGATGCACCTCACGTCTGGAGACTCTGTTCTCAGACCGGAGGTCCCCATGCAGGAGGTCCCTATGCAGGAGGTCTGCAGTCGACCCTCTTCATGCCTGTTGTCTGTCCTGTTCATCTGAGTGCTGCTGATGTGTTGGACAAAGCAGTTCAGTTAGACGTTACGTTCTGTCATAAATAAACTGGATAATGTCAGACTGTCTTCTTAAAAACATGTTGAAATGAATCTGAGGGACTGTTAATAAAATGTGCGGCTGTGTGTTGATGTTATAAAGGTTATTTATCGTCTGAAGGCACATTGATCCTGACCGTGTTAATGAGATCAGGACTCAGCAGAATATTTGTCCGACATGTTGACGAGTCTTGAAGCGATTCAGACTCTTCACCGCACACAGCAGACGGGATTTACCGCCACATCCCCTCACAGCTGCGTCTGATGAAAGAAAAACACCTCGCTGCAGTCTGAATGTTTTTCTTTCTTTTCCGTGGAAGGTGAAGTTTCTGTGCTCCTTCTACGCGGTGGGTGGACTTCTTCACCCAGGGGTCCTTTAAAAGCTTTTTCAGCCTCGCTGGTAAGTGTCTAAAATAGCTCAGCACGGATCTGAAAATAATCACTCTTCTTTCCACATTCACCATTTTCTCCAGATGTTAATTTTTACTTTCCCCAAGTGTCCTTAAGATTATAATCCTGAAGATTTCCAGTATATTAAACCCTATTTTATTATCCATACTTCAGCAGTGTTAATAACAGCCTCTCTACTGGTTTTTAGCCGTGTCGCCGTGTGACTGCAGAGATGGAAACAACCTTTGGTCCAGACTGAAATATCTCTACAGACGTTCATGTTCTTCAGAGGATGAATCCTCCTGAACTTAGTCGTCCTCTGACTTTTCCTCCAGCGCCACCATGAGGCTAACGTTTTGGATTTTTAGGGCCATTTTCAAATCTGTTGTTCGTTTGTTCTGGTCTGAATCAGTGGATGAGTTGTTAAACTAACAGCCAGGTGAGAAGGTTCTCTCCTCTCATTGGTCACTGCTGTTGATTTTACAAACTTGCAGCCTCGTCGTCGGTCGGATGGAGGTCGCATCACGTTCCCACCACAAACGAGCTGAGACCGCTTCCTCTGAAGGGTCTCTGTGCAGTTGTTTTGGTCTGAGTACAGCTGAGGATATTTACTGAGGATTTGTGGCCTTTTTTAGGCATTAAACAGTTAAATTGTGTTTGTCCTTATTTACTAAATGTCTGCATGAGGGTAAAGCGACACTGAAAACAACTGCGTGTTTGGTTTCATGAAATATGTGAGCGGCTGTTGTGAGACAGACTGAACAAAATAAAACCTGAAACTAGCAGCTAAAAGAGGCCAAAAAGCTCCGTAGAGTCCAGAGATGGAACAGTTCTCCCTGTTTACGTTCATCATTCACTGTTGACATTTAAAGATGATGTCATCTTACACATGGATTCAGGTAAAAACATTCAGGTAGCAGCTTTAACTTTGACAAACAGCAGCAGGTCAGTAATGTTGATTCTGACTTTAACTGTAACTTGATGGCAGGACAAAATTAAACTTTGTTGTTTGTAGTTAAAATGCTCAACAGCCGGTGTCTCAGCCAAAGATCTTCTACGAGGGAAGAATCACTCCTAACTCAGAGCACTGTACCATCACAAGTGGACTGAGTGTTTTTGTGGTTCCGACAAATCCAACAGAGTGAGACATCATCTCTCCAGCTGATCACCTCACGCCACTTTCCCAGGAACTAGAATAGAAATAGATACCCAATATTAAAGGATTAATGGATGCAGACTGGGATTTGGGCCAAAAAAAACTCCTGTAATAAAAATATTGATTAGTGCAGCTGTAAGATTCAGCTCTACAGTGAATCATGCAGCTTTCACTGTGGAGTCGCAGAATATTCTTCTGGACTATAAAAAGATTTGATTTGCTGTCCAAAGAATGTGCTGTCAACTCCTACAGCGTGTGTGTGTGTGTGTGTGTGTGTGTGTGTGTGTGTGTGTGTGTGTTACCAGCTGTTTGGTGAACTCAGAGCCTGATAGAGCCTCATATGCTTCAACAAGAGAGAGAGAGACAGAGAGGGAGAGCGAGCGAGGTGGGGGTGGAGCTGTCTGAGTCTGCAGGAGCTTCTCTCTGAACACACTGGTTCATTCTGACTAAACTCTCCCTGCTGGAGCTCTACTGACTCTATCTGAGCTCTACTGACTCTATCTGAGCTCTATCTGAGCTCTACTGACTCTATCTGAGCTCTACTGACTCTATCTGAGCTCTACTGACTATCTGAGCTCTACTGACTCTATCTGAGCTCTACTGACTCTATCTGAGCTCTATCTGAGCTCTACTGACTCTATCTGAGCTCTACTGACTCTATCTGAGCTCTACTAACTCTATCTGAGCTCTACTGACTATCTGAGCTCTACTGACTCTATCTGAGCTCTACTGACTATCTGAACTCTACTGACTCTATCTGAGCTCTACTGACTATCTGAGCTCTACTGACTCTATCTGAGCTCTATCTGAGCTCTACTGACTCTATCTGAGCTCTACTGACTATCTGAGCTCTGTCTGAGCTCTACTGACTCTATCTGAGCTCTACTGACTCTATCTGAGCTCTACTGACTCTATCTGACCTCTACTGACTATCTGAGCTCTACTGACTCTATCTGAGCTCTACTAACTCTATCTGAGCTCTACTGACTATCTGAGCTCTACTGACTCTATCTGACCTCTACTGACTCTATCTAAGCTCTACTGACTCTATCTGAGCTCTACTGACTCCATCTTAGCTCTACTGACTCTATCTGAGCTCTACTGACTCTATCTGATTGCTACTGGCTCGTTGTCATCGGTGGTGTTTCAGTTTGGATTACTTCCCGTCTGACGGCGAGGAGCTGAGTGGGAGTCGTACTCCGA
>NC_058106.1:40042849-40045349 GCF_914725855.1 Thunnus albacares
CATTTACCTCAGAAATCAGCCAGCAGAGGTCAAAGAAGTACTCACATCCTTTACTGCAGTAAAAGTACACAAGTATTATGAGCTTGATGTAGTTAAAGTATTGCAGTAAAAGTACATAAGTATTATGAGCTTGATGTAGTTAAAGTATTGCAGTAAAAGTACACAAGTATTATGAGCTTGATGTAGTTAAAGTATTGCAGTAAAAGTACATAAGTATTATGAGCTTGATGTAGTTAAAGTATTGCAGTAAAAGTACATAAGTATTATGAGCTTGATGTAGTTAAAGTATTGCAGTAAAAGTACATAAGTATTATGAGCTTGATGTAGTTAAAGTATTGCAGTAAAAGTACATAAGTATTATGAGCTTGATGTAGTTAAAGTATTGCAGTAAAAGTACATAAGTATTATGAGCTTGATGTAGTTAAAGTATTGCAGTAAAAGTACATAAGTATTATGAGCTTGATGTAGTTAAAGTATTGCAGTAAAAGTACATAAGTATTATGAGCTTGATGTAGTTAAAGTATTGCAGTAAAAGTAAATGTTTGTTAAACGTTAATCAACAGTTTGAACTCTGAACTCATTTATGTTTTAAATGATTGATTTATAATGAAGATTATTTAGTTTCATCCTTTTAGATTCAAACAAAACATAACGACGATCTTTTTATTGACAATTCAGTTTTTATTGAGCGAATAGAGCAACTGATATTTACTGCCCCTCTTTTCTTTGAATGTAAACATACAAAAAACAAAAACAAACAAACAAATAATACGCAGAAGAAACACATGAACAAGAAACAAAAGTGGGAGAATAATAATAATAATAATAATAATAATAATATACAAGAACAGCAACACAGCTGTACTTAACAGAATATCAAAGACTATATATAATATACATATATATACATATATACACTGATGGTTCAGGTTCTGCTTGTTCTTTCTGCAGCTGGACGACACTGAGATGTTTTATTTGAGTGGAAACGGACTGATTGACTGTATATAAACACCATGGAGGAGAGTCATGTGATCAGAACTACACATGGAGGAGAGTCATGTGATCAGAACTACACATGGAGGAGAGTCATGTGATCAGAACTACACATGGAGCTTGTTTCTATGTTGAAACTGTGACGTGTGGATGTTTGAACCGGTGGTTTCAGCTTCTGTCTGCGTTCATTCATCTGTTCTGTCTAAAGGACAAACTTCATTATGTGACAATGCAGCTGTCTGCTGTTGTGTGTGTGGAGTCATTTCTCAGACGTGCACTCAGGAGGTCGGGGTCAAAGGTCACCTCCAGCCTGAAGCTTGAATCTGCAGCTCTGGATCAGATGTTTCTACAAGCTCAGAAAACATTTAACCACCATCGCTGTAGAAATAAACATTTCTTTATATGTTTCTAGCATGAATATAT
This sequence comes from Thunnus albacares, assembly GCF_914725855.1. Lineage (NCBI taxonomy): Eukaryota > Metazoa > Chordata > Actinopteri > Scombriformes > Scombridae > Thunnus > Thunnus albacares. Next base: position 40,044,266 of record NC_058106.1, read on the forward strand.
TCACAGGTAGATAATAAATTAACCACGTATACTGAATGAATGAATGAATGAATGTATATTGAAAGACTGATTTATCTTTCTGAAAGTATCCTTCTATCTTTTCTGTCATCTGCAGAATCCTCACGCCAGCAATAATAATAATAATAAACATAATGTATCATCTCAACATCTACACACATCTGTCTAAAGTAGAGCTGCAACGATTAGTCGATTAATTGCAACTATTTTAATGATCAAATAATCATTTGGGTTATTTTTAAAGTGAAAGTGAACATTTTTTCTGCCAGTTTCTGGACGTGAAGAAGTGAAACTTTTCTGTGTCTGAATATAAACTGAATTCCTTTAGATTTAAAACAAAACATCTGAAAACTTCACTTTGGACTGTTGGAAATTAAAACAGCAGATTAATCAAGAAAATAATCTGCAGATTAATAGGTGTGATGATGAAGATAATCTAGATACACACACACACACACACGCATGCACCAACCATGGATGTATAATAAGAGCTGATATGGCGCCGCCGCAGTGGCCACTCGCGGTATTGCAGGTAAAATCCCCCTGCAGTCAAAAAGGATTTACACCCATAAACCACCACTGTAGAAGAGACGCCTGTAAAACTGTTGACACGACACCTCGAACTGCAAACAACGTCAACGATGACTCTTTCTGTTATGAACTTTTGATCCATGGAGGTTTTATGTTCGTAAAACTTTCCTCCAGCCGAGAAAAGTGATTTAAAAATCTGTGACATCATCACAATGTAAAGTCTATGGACCAGCGGGAGCTCGTGGGCGGGGCCAGCGGGGGAAACACTGCTGCGTTTATTCAGTGGGGCCGCACAACGCGGAAGCAAACCCGGAAGCTTTTTTGGTGTATGCACCAGGCGAGCAGTTCCTATAAGACTGAATGGACAGTCTTATAATACATCCATCACACCAACACACACACACACATACACACACACACGCATGCACCAACACACACACATGCATGCACCAACACACACACACACACACACACACACACACACACACACGCACACACACATGCATGCACAACACACACACATGCATGCACCAAC
>NC_058106.1:40047849-40090349 GCF_914725855.1 Thunnus albacares
CAGTGATGGATGATCCTGCAGCTGCTACCTGCCAGACCGAATCCCAAACAGTCCCAGTTAAACCGAATAGACGGCGTTCCTTTGCACAAAGAGAGCGGGACAGAGAAAGAGCTGAAGGAGAACCAGCTTTGGTGTTTGGACGATAGAGAACATTAAAAAGAAGCCAAAGGACTGAAACTAGATGGCGTTGTGGTGTCCCCTTCCTCTGCCAGCTCCACCTCATCGTCTTCCAGCTCCTCTCCGTCCCCTCGATGGGATCCAGAGTCTGGAAGGAAAACACAGATGAGTTTGTTGTCTGTAGTTACGTACGATAGTTGCCTTCTTAATACCGCTTTGCTGAATGAGCTTAGCTGCTAACTGTTATCTCCTCATTGTAATAATGCGACAAACATTAATACAACCTCCAAAAACAGCGTCATAAAACTAAAACTGTAAACTTCATCACTTGACATATTGCTGCAGTTTGATCTGTTTGTGTAAAGACTCAGGAAACAGTCGGGAGGATGAGGAGCCTCATTTATTCCTCTAGCAGCTGAGAAAGTTATAGTTGCTTTAAATGTGCTTATATGTCTGTAACTTGCAAAATCACTAAAAAGTATAATTGAAAAGAAAGTTACTGATAGATTAGATTTGTCATAACTGACAGCTGCTTCTCAGTAACATCAAAAATCTGTTGGTTGACAGGTTTTGTGAGTAGCTTCTTCTTCTGTGGTTTCTGGTCTTCATGAAGATGTTTATATCTATATATATATATATCACTTAATTATTTAGCATCAATACAAAACTGCTGCTAAATATCTCAACAGATTTAGGACTGACTGAGTTGTTGTGTCCTGTATTCACTGCATCATCAGCTGGTTTCCAGTCTGAGCAGAGATAACACACCAGTCATCACTCTGTTCCAGGCTCTGAGCCAACTGGACAATCAACGGTGTTTTACTGGCCGGCTGCCATCGCATTATCTGAACCCACGCCGAGTTCAGAGGTCATCTCTCTGTGATGATGGCAGCTAGAGGAGGAAGAGGAGAAGCAGCTGTTTGTCTCCAGCTGTGAATCCAGCAGCTCTTTGTTCCCGGTCATTAAACTCTCTGTGGTCCACAGTCACATGTGGAGTCTGTTAGTGGACTAATGGCTTCAACAGAAGCTCCTCGCTCCTCATATTACATTACATCCATGAGGAAGAGCAGTCAGCCTCTGTAGGAACAACAAGGAGATGTTGCTGCATCCATCCAACACATCGCTCCAGACCAGCCGCCATGTTCATGGTCACCAGACACCAGTTTCCAGGTGTTTCTGTGTGTAAAAGTAGTATAAAGCCTTCTGATGATGTCACCGATGATGTCACTTGAGTCAGCGTGGGGTCGAGGCTGAAGACTACAAGTTAGAAAAGTAATAAAAAGAAGTGACAGACCCTACAGACCTCTGTAGCTCCTCATCTCTGCTGGAGGCTAGCGGCTACTAGCATCACACACCACAATCCCCAGGTGCATCGTGGGTAATGTAGGCGCCAGGTTTTGATAAAGGAGGAATAAAAAAGAGGAAATCTCTGGTTCTGCTGCTTTGATTTTCATCCTTGTACAGAGTTTGTGAGTCTGGCCGTGTTAAAGGAGTTCAGTGCTAAAACTGTGGAGGAGCTCAACAGGAATAATAACTTCATTTATTTCATGATGCATATTGATAACGATTGATATGGAAAAATGATTGTGATAAAATCTTTTGTCATGTCCAGCTATACTGTGTTAAAGCTTCGTAGATTAATCAATTAATCCATTAGTTGATCGACAGGAAATGAATCAGCAACTATTTTGATAATTGTTTAAATCATTTTTAAATCAAATATGCCAAACATTAGCTCAAATATGGAGATTTAATGTTTTAGCAAACTAAATATGTTTAGTTTTTGGACTGTTGGTCGGACAAAATAACATAAAAATCAACAATAAAAGTAGAGTCAGTATTGACTTTGAATGGAGATTCAGAAAGCTGCCAGCAGAGAGAGACAGAGAGGTGAAGGAGGGGGGAGGAGGTGAGGGAGGAGGTGAGGGAGGAGGCGGGTCCAGAGATGAATGACTGGCAGCTGGTGGGCGGGGCTTAACATGTGAGAGGCTGGAGGGTGAGTTACAGCAGAGTCAGACCTGACGGGACGAGAGACAGTCACACAGCACAGAGACAGAAGGAGAGAGAGGGACAATGATCTCAAACTGGAATAAACTACTGAGAACACACTGCAAACACCATGGTAAGATAACACAAACACACACACACACACACACACACACTCCAACTCACACTGTAGCTTGTAGCACATGGTGTGTGTGTGTGTGTGTGTTGAATCCAGGTTTGTTGTGGTGGGGGAGGGGGCAGCAGGGGTGTAGGGTTTCCACCAAGGTGTAGTCCTCAAACATTTGTCCTGAGCTCTGTGTGTGTGTGTGTGTGTGTGTGTGTGTGTGTGTGTGTGTCAGTAGTTTGTGTTTGCAGCTGCAGCAGTGAGATGAAACCTACAGTCTGATCTGTGCAGTCCGTGTTTGTCAAGTGAAATAAACTAAATATATTTTCCTCCAGGTTGGTTGATTTGACTTCTGACATTTCAATGAACACTCTGGTGTTTCTGTCTTTATAATCCCCTGCTGTGGACAGAGGCACCTGCAGAAACAAGCTGAAACTCCTGCTTTGGATGGCAGATTGAGATGAAGCCGGCTTAATGTAGACGTAGTTGTAGGCCGTATTCAGACCAAATCAGGCGGTGCGGCAAAAATGCCAGTTCTCCCATTCGTTTGAATGGGGGTAGTGTGTTTCATCTGCGGGCGTTTTTGGCCGCTGCGGCGCCGAACCGGACTGCGGCCGGAAAGTTGAGCCAGAGTCAACTTTTGGAGAAACGCAACCCGACGTCACTGCGGCTGAAGGCTGCGGTGACCAATCACAGCCGGAGATCAGATCAGAGCAGTAAACTCTGTGATGAGGGAGAACAAAGACGCTACTAAGTGAGGGGAGGACATTTCTCTTCATCTGATAATATTTAAAGTAAAATTAGACTTTGCTGTCGGCTTCCTGACTCACTTTAAAAAAGATGAGAGAGAGAGAGAGAGAGAGCAGCAGTGGTCGAGCGGGCTAGAGAGTGAATGAAGAGAGGGAGCGCTGGTAGCGAGAAAGCCGGTGAATCAGATCAATGAAATGTTATTTTCTGATTGTTTCACAGCGGTTACGTTCTGGAGAACAAATAAACACGCCCACACACCCCCCACACACACCTCAGCTCCACCCTGCGGCTGAACGCTGCACCGCCTGATTTGGTCTGAATACGGCCTTAGAACTTTATTTAAAAAGTGTCCAATGACCCCAAATGTATCACGCAAAGGAAGCAGCAGACATGTGGAACATATCCGTCTGATGACAAACATGCAGTCTGTGGTTTGAATGCTTTGGTTTTATCATTGTGTTGTGTTGTTTTGGACATGAGGACACAGATGGAGACGAGTTGTTTCAGTCCCGCTGTGGACTGGTTGTGTCATGTGGTTATCATTAGCGCTGCAACAATTAGTCGATTGTCAACTATTAATTGATGAAGCATTTTGAGTCACTTTAAAGAAAATAATGTCTAAATTCTCTGATTTCCAGCGTCTTAAATATGAATATTTTCTGGTGTCTTCAGTCCTCTATGACAGTAAACTGAATATCTTCGGGACATTTGAGGACAACATCTTGGACATTTTATTGACAGATCAACTAATTGAGAAAATAATCCAAAGATAAATGTTGGAAATAATTGTTAGTAGTTGCCCTAATTATTGTTACTTTGCTGAGAGCCGACTGCCCACAAGTTATTACTGAAAAGATGTTTTTTGTAGTATTCAGTAGCCCGTTTTAAACAGAGAACCGCAATACTCATTACGCTGGCTTTACTTTTTTACACTTAACCAAACAAACTGTGTTTAATTTAGAGAGGTGATGTGTAAGACATCAGCATGAGCGTCTAGTGTGACGTATAACACACGTGTCTGCAGGGACTTTGATTTCTAAACAGTAATGGCGGGTGAACAGAGTGTTGAGGTGCTTTTGCTTGCGTGCACATTTATACGCTCTTCAAACACAAGCAAAGTTAGACAGTAGCATTAGCGTCTTGGATGCTGTAGGTTAGCCGCTAACTGTTTCTTCAGAGATCTTTCGGTGGCAGGTGTTGTGGATATTTTGACCGATGGTCAGCACCTCAGTGGAGAAAAGCGAACACAAGCCTTTTATGTCTTAAAGCTGAAAATGTTCATTGAAGCACTTGGCCTGAGTCTTAGTCTTTAACCCAAGGAGATCAGTCTACAATATGAAAAATTAATCTAATTGGTTCACTAGTTTCTAAATAAGGAACTGCATTTTACCCGTGTCAGTTCAGGTCACATTGCATGGAACTTCAGGTCACTGTCAGCACATTCTGGTTTCACATTCCACCTTTCTGTGTAGTCTCGGAAAGCCTCCTCCAACCTTGTTGACCATGGAAATGCTGATTTACCCTCTATCAGAGAGGTTTCTGCTTTCACCAAAACATCACAGACAGCTGGAGTCTAAAGGAGAGGAGAAAATGTCTCCTTCCTGCTTAAGAATTACAGTGTGACCTCAAGGCCCAGGCTCGACCCAGTGTAACCCAATATGTAACCCCTAAAGATGGAAAATTCCATAACAGCGGGTTGCACACAAAATACACGTCATCAAAATGTCACAGCCCTGTCCCGCCATGCCGGCTCTCCCTTAATACAGACATCAGTTCTGCTCTGTGACGTCCTCCGCTGCTGGCTTAACGGCAGAACAACAGTCCCCCCCATTCTGTGTTCATACGTTTTATACAGAATGCTCAGGCGGAATAACGGCGCGAAATTCCCGCCTTCAACAGGATGTATAAAAGGGGCTAATAAATGAAAGAACTAAATGGGTCTTATTTCTATAAAAAAAAACCTAGTGTATGGCTGGTGGCTGGACCTAGGGGTGTCACAATATACTGGTATTGACAATAACCATGATATTTAAAAAAATTGAATATTGATATCATGTTAATAATACACATATGATAATATCGTTCCTTAACGTGGAACATTAATTAAACAACTATACTATGTACACACTTCCTGTCTTTAAGTGGGTCCTCATGCAACACATCTATGGAAAGCTAAGATTCTTGTGATTCAATTGATGCAAATCTCTTCAAGATACAATCACAACAGCAGGTACAATCAATGCCTCTGTCAGACCACCAACAAACAAACAAACAAACAATTACAATATTCACGCTACTCACCTATGAAGCCTCATATTATTCCACTGACTGATACAACGCCGACGAAAACAGTCTTGTTATTGGCAAAGGTCCAATTGATCCAGTAAAATATTTAGTCCAAAACACATTATTACATCAATATATGCCCTTCTTTTGTGTAGACCAATAGGAACAGATTCTGGCAATGACTGGCCCTTCAAATAGCCAATGAAATTCTGAAAAAGACCATATGCTGCTTTATTGCTTTTTATAAAACCACAACATGGAAATTATGTAAATATAAATAGTTTGCTGTGATTTACTTTTTGTATGAACTGCTTTTCCACCATAGCACTTGTTTTGACTCTTTTATATGCACAACGTTTAGTTTCAACGGGGGAACAAAGCACTATAATGTGTTTATGCTTCAGTTACTCTGAAGCGGGGCTTATTCGGTGTCTCTAAATGACCTTTTTTTGGAAGATGGCCAAACATACCTTTAGAAAAACGTGTAAAATATTCATTTTTTGAACTTGGACTAGTTATGATATAATTTGAGAAAGTTTGTGACGCCATCTTGGAAACGGACACAGAGGACACGGACAGACTCACATGCACTAACATGCACGCTCACATGCACCAACATGCACGCGTGGCCGGTGCGGCTGCCAAAATAAAGAACAGAGAAGCTCAGATAACACACACATACACAGAAGGAGAGTGACGTCATTCGCTGGTAAGGACGTTACTCCGCGATACCTCTACATAGCAAATAGTTGTTTCCTGACAACTAATACGGCTAAATATCGTTCATTGCAACTTTAACTAGGATTGAAATATCAGCATTTTATTAATGATTGAATGAAATTGTGTTATTGTGTGTAATGTATATAATTATGCCCAGCATGCATGAGCTGATAAGAGACCACAGATCCACACAGTCAGCAGCAGAGTGCCGCACACACATTTCAAATCCAAACAACAGAGAACGTCCAAAAATAGAGAAGAACATATAAATCTGTAATTAAATAATCCATATCGTCTTCGTCTCCAGGCTTTTGAGACAAAGTTAGCAAACATGAAAACATTTTTGATCATCTGTACACCAGAATATTTCAGGGTATTGTGTCACTGAACAACAGCGTTCACATTCAATGTTTCACTGTGAAAACCAGTTCATGTCTCGTTTTTATCACCTTTAGTTAAAAAATATGAATTCCTGTAAAACTGAGCAGTTTGAATACAGAGAGAGAACTTTTTTAATGGATTCATAACCAACAGAAATGATGGTCAGAACTCGTGCTGATCTGTGGAGCAGCAGCACTTCAGTGTGTTTAGAGGTTAAAAGTACATTTAATCTTGAGGATTTTCATGCTTCAGGCAGTTTTTCAGGTCTGTATTACAACATGAACCAGTTGAGTGTTAACAGACTTTGATCAGACAGAAGGAATTAAGAGACTTGAGGCTGTTGTTGCCGTCAGTGACTCACAGAGTCTCACTGAGGATGTTGTATCACTGGTTCCTGAGCAGGGATGAAGTTGTGTTGTTTCCATGGAGACGGCACAGGGTGTGTTTTCATGAACAGCACCAGTTTTGTTCATCTAAAAGTGACATGTTAGCGAGGCTGAAGAACACGAGCTCAGACATGTTGGAGAACCATGAAGGTGTTTTTATATGAAACCAGAACCAGGACACGGATCAGCATCTAATGTCTGGTTCCTCTTTTAATACTCGATTATTGTAGAGCAGTTTATACTGTAAACAGGCTGCATTTATACAACGAGAGAGAGAGAGCTACAGCACTTTACAGTGTTTCTAATGCTCACTCATATGTTCACACACACACACACCACAGCAAGTTGTCACATCTCTGTGTTTGTGTGTGTGGAGCTGAAGGTGTTCTCTTATTGATCGACTCAGCCTGTGTGATGTTATGCCATCATGTTAATGATGTTGGACCCTGATGTCTCTGACATATGACCGCTCTTACTGCCCAGTGACCTTCAACCCTGTCACTGTGATTGGAGGATTGATTCCTAAGTCCTAAGTCCTTCAGATGTTCTTTTTCTTACGAGTCCTCGCCACAGGGCTCATAAGAAGACAACACACGTTTAGTGGAGCTGACTTTCTTGGTTTTACTATCCAGGTAGTTGTGACACCTGACCTTCAGGTTGGAACCACTGCTCTAAAACTGTGATATGACATGAACTGAATGGGCTGCTTCTGTTATGTCATCATGTTTTAAAGATCTCCAGACACATTAAAATATTTAAAAGGGCTGCAATGAATGATTACTTTCATCATCGTGCAATCTGCTCATTACTTTTTTGATTAATCGATTAATTGTTTGGTCTGTGAATGTAAATTCCAACTATTAAACAAATCACCAACTATTTTGATAATCGATTCATTGTTTTGAGTAATTTTTTAAGAAAAAAATGTCCAAATTCTCTGATTCCAGCTTCTTAAATGTCAATATTTTCTGTTTTCTTTAGTCTCTGTGACAGTAAACTGAATATCTTTGTTGTGAACAAAACAAGACATTTGAGGACGTCGTCTCTGGTTTTAGGAAACACTGATCAACAGTTTTCTGACATTTTATGGACCAAACAACTAATCGAGAGAATAATTGCCAAGAGTCCAAGGTGAAGATAAGCCAAACACATTTTTATACATACATACATATATATATGTATGTATATAGAGTAAATACAGACATCTGACATCAGCACTGCATCAAAAAAATTCAGTTTCATCCTTCAGGCTTCTGCAGAAATGCAGCGTCGTCTGCAACTCAGTGTGACACAAGCCAGCAACAAACTGTTGGTTAATCTGATGTGTGCATGTGCACATTCCTGGTAGATGAGTTGGATGGTGTAACTCTACTGCTTACCTGGCGATCATTGAGACGGAAGATAAAACAATGTCGTTGTGTAATAAACTGGTGTGTGATGAGTCTGTATCTGTTACTGGACTTCCTGGATCAGATTCCATCTTCTCACCTGTACCTGTAGCAACACGCCCACACCAACATCCACCTATGTGTTTTTTACACTGTTATTTTCAGTTTGAACACCCGCTCAGAGGCAGAATCACAGATCCCAACCAGTCTACTGTCCAAACTGTAAACAAGCCCTCCGATGATGCCAAAAGCCAACTTGGAACTAGAAGAGTGAACTCAGGTGTGTGTGTGTGGGCAGGTAGAGTCTCAGTTTTCTTAGAGATGCATAGAATAGTGTGTTCTATCTCCCTCCCCTCCCAAACAAAGAGGAGTTGAATCTCACTCAGTTGTCTTTCCGATTCCAATTTTTCAAAAATTGTGAATCACTGCAACCACGAGAGGTCCTCGAGCATACAGTCATACATGTGCACAAAAAATATTAGGCTGAAGGGTCCAGTAGTATGCTAAGATAAAATTAGCTGTGGACAGATAAACACACACACACGACCAAACGCAGGATCCCCTCCAGGCCTACGCGTGACGGAGATAACCTTCCATCCGTTTCCGTTCGCCCTGCAGATGAAGAACCAATGCTGTATATATTTTTACCAAACTGCTGCAGCAGCTGGTGGAGAAAAAAGTGTTTCTTTGTGTCGTAAACAGCCAGAAGGATTAAGTGAATAAAAAGACTTTATCTGTGAATCTAATTTGATGTAAACCGGCAGTGCTGATACCTGGCAGCACTGTTTTAAATGCCCTGAGAAGATAAGAAGTGTAGTGAGAGAAAGGAAACGTGTTGAGGCTCTTCAGACTGTAAATCAGTGATGTTTGAGCTTGTCGAGGGGTGAGAACACGGGGGGAGGGGGGTGGGGGGGGGCTGCAGGAATGTTCAGAGCACTCAGATAATGGACTCGTACTGACGGAGGAGGCTCTGATGAGGTTACACTCAGAACGCAGGGACACAAAACAACATGCAGTTATTTAGTGACGTGTCCCAGAATCCCCAGTGATTTAAAAAGAACTCTAATACTTTAAACAAATAAGTTAAATACAAATCAACAAGTTTTGTTTTTTAATGAAGTAAATTTAAAATACTGACTCTAATGTTTAGAAAATTTCTCTTGAAACCCGAAAGACTTAATTATTTTATCTGATGTATAGGAGTTAATAAGAGCCTCGATTACTTGTTAAGATGAAGATTTTTTGCCATGTTTAACTTGTTTTGGGAGTCAGTGTCAGTATCTGGAAAAAAGAGAATAAAGCAGGTCAGAAGCTGTGTGAATTAGGAACAATTATGAAATTCATCTCATTGAGTGATTTCAGCATTTGTTTGTTTGTAGACGGGTCTGGTTTAAAAGCAGGTTAACCTGAGCCGGACCCCTAGTGTATCGTCTGTATTCATTTAACACACTGACCCGCTGAGCCTCACCTGGTGTCCTGATGGAAGCTGTTTTCATGCTGCCTCTCGGGTCAGATGTCAAGGAAAGGAACTCGGGCTGCAACTCACCCGGAAAGGCTTTTATTTCTCTGAAAAAAGGCATTTCTGAGGACGTGTCACTGACAGGAAGTGTCTATTGTCCGCCGTGTTGTTGGGACAGGACAGTCTCGGGGCGATGGACTACAAAGTCCTGGTCTTTGACTCCAGAGGAGGCAGCACAATGAGGCAGCGTTCCTGCAGATCCACAGGATTCCTGCGGGCTTCTCCCAGCTCGTCTCTGACACTCTGTCATCTTCCTGCTCCGGCCTGCCTGAAACCTGAAGCCTCAACCCCCCCAACCCCCCCAACCCCCCCCCAACCCCCCCAACCCCCCCCCCCCCCCCCCCCCCCCCCCCCCCCCACCACCACCACCACCACAATCCGTCTGGGAAAACACCCCACCACCTAAATCCAACACCCGTCACCAAAGATTCCCCCCAGACCCTTAAATTCTCTGACCTACTTCAGAAAGCTGAAACCTGCTGCACATGCTGGAGAATTTAAGAATTGACCGATGTGGAATTTACAATATACAGTTTATACACTTAGTAACATGATTATTCTGAATTTACATTTACAACCATTCATCTGTCTCACAATGAATATTATGTGTCTTACTTTGACAGTTACTTTTTACAACATTGTAAAGAAAAAGTTAAAATGAGGATCAACATTTGGAAAAGACAGAAAAAGGAAAGAAACTGTTACATAAATAACAAAGAATCAAATACTTGAAACATGGTTTCTACTCAAAAATACAAACATTTGTTGGTCCAGTGAGAGAAGTCTTTTGATTTTAATCATAAAATGTCTTTGTGGAACATAAACAACATACTGTTAAATTAATACACAGAATCAGCTTTGAGACCCGTGGGACTGTTTATGATCTCGGCCGACATTACTGACTGTCGGAGGCTCAGTTTAAAGTCAGACTGAAGATACTGGTATCATATGAACCTAGACACCCAAAGGAATCCACTGGTACCAACCATGTCATGCTAGCTTGTTGGGAAGGCGGCTAAATAACGCTCCAAACTTAGACTAATTTTTAACTGATGTCAACTGTGGTCAATAATGAATAAATTCTGCACCAACTAACAAATGGTATCAACCCAAAAATTTGTGCAGGAACTTGTGAGACATCAATTGAGAGCGGGAACTGCCTTCATATACTTCCATCATAATGCTCTAAGCCCTTTGGCGCCTAACGGAACACAGTGTTTATTACAGATTAATGACTAGAAAGACTTGACGCACAGTGCTGAGCTGCATCTCAAACTAATCTTCAGGTTCATGTATCATCACTTCTATGCTGCTGACCTGCTGTCCTCCCTAAAAAAGACAAACATGGGTCTATGGAGGGTCTGTAAGGGTTAAATATCTCTTCAGTCAGTGGAAAAATGGCAAACATGAACGGTGTTTAGCTGTCGTGTCGCAGATCCAGAGAGGTAAACATAGATACAGAAAGTAAAGTCAGTGTATCGGGTGGCTCCATCATGGAATAATATCCTGTAAATAACCGACTGTACCAGAGAACGCTGTTGGTTGTAAACTGAATTATTTACAGTTTGTGCAGCAACTGGACAAAACAGAACACATCCAGAGACAAACATTCACTTCTTGGAAAACAAACCTGCATATTTTTAGCAAGAAGTTGATTTGAGGTTGATTTGCACAGATGTTGTTTTTAAGACAGTATCTCCATTCATAACGGCAACATTTCAAACTGAATTTCATTCATTTCTAATATATAAATATATATATGTCCATCCGTCAGCGGTCAGAGAGCATCTTAATGTTCAGTACAGTCTTTATATTTGGTGTCATACAGCTGTGTGGAGATGCTGAGTGTCAGACCGGCTTGTAGAGTTGATGTTGCTCTGTGATGACTCACCTGTGTGTAAACCAGCTACTGAGTCCTCACATCTGTTGCAGTTATAAAGTAAATCCGCTGCTTTTTACACGGTTGGCAGACAGTCTGATCTTTATTGGTGATTTTGGCCCCAAAAATTCCACACACTTCTTCTCAGATACTTCGAAGTCATGATTATCTGATCAGCTTTGCTTGCTGCTGTCCTCCATTTTTATTCATTATCTTTGTTTACTGACAGGTCAAACAGCTGATTTTCCTCCACATTTGAAAAAAAGTTTGAATTTGGAATAAAAGTGACCGCCGTTATTCCGCGACAGTTGCAGAGATCAGTGAGGTCACTGCTGAGGTGGAAGATGTTGGTTCAGTGCTTTCATGTAAAGTTTGGGTTTGGTGAACTTTGACATGAGAAGTTGCTCTAGTGACCAAAAGCAAACGATGTTGACAGAGCTGACTTTTAAACTGGAGGAAGTGATCATATCTGCTGACTGAGGAGCAACACCAACAGAACTTTCCTCTCCCATCATTTAGTCTCAGATTATCCAGCAAAACCAGTCTACCATCAAACCTTCTGGAGATGCACCGATCTGATACAGCGAGTCAGTATCAGCATCGATCCCGACTTAATGAAGCTGATTGTGTTTCAACTATGATGTGAACAGTTTATTTAGTCAGGCTGACCCAGTTTTTAGAACCAGTATGTACAACTGATCCCAGTGAGTTTCACACAGTGAGGTTTACAGGTTTATATCAGGGGGAAACAGAAAGAGCTCTGGTATCAGATCGGTCCTCAGTGTCCGCAGATATCTAGAGTTGAAGTATCAGCAGAGAAGAAGTTGGATTGGTGCGTCCCTACATCCAACACCTGTCTCACCTGAAAACCAAGAACAGCTGCTGCTGCTGCAGGGGAGCAAAAGACATTCATGGTCTTTGTACCACAGTACAATGATCAGAGCATCATCAATAGTTTCCAAATCCAGACACATTTGACATTTATCTTCATTGTTTCTCACCTAATCCTGCCACCTGACCTCATGTCCTGCAGAGTGAAGCTCAACAGCCTCCTTCATGAAATGTCTCCTAAAAAATTTTCCAAACTTCATTGCTAATGAGACTCATCAGCTTCTCTGTCAAACATCAGAACATCAGCAGTGAGCTGGGAGGCAAAACCAGGGACTGAGTGTTAAACCAGGTGTTCCGCTCAGTCAGGCCTCTCGGGGAGGGAGGAGGAGGAGGAGCTGAGCTTCATCAGACTGAAATATGGCTTCCAGCTGAGAGTAGCTTCTCCTCAGAATCAGCTCCTCGTCAGTCTGATCACCTTCAGTTTGAACTTTAAAGATGAAACATGTTCCTCTGAATGTTTGCAGGTAGCCAGGCTGACATCTCACTTCTTACCCCACAGATTTAGATTTCTGCCTTTTCAGGAGCAGAGTTTTCTTTGGGGAAGAATTTCTCCTCTAGTGTTCCTGCTGCCCCTCTGAGCCTCTCCGTGCTGGAGATTAACTTGTTGCTTAAATCAAACCGGTCCCCCAGGGGCCGAGGCTTTACCTCTTTATTTCCTCAGTGGACCACAGTGGAGTGGCCTTGAAGTCAGGCTTTCTGTGTGTGCCTGGTATGCACAGCTGGGCTCAGCTTATTGAGCTGCATTAGAGAGCAGCTCGGTATGAGGGCAGCGTCTGGCAGCCTGTCGACTCTCCGCTCAAACAAACGCTCAAATCTAATCTGCTGTTTCAGAAACTCTCTGCGTGTCAAGGTCATCGCTCTGCGCTATCAGTCTCTGCACTTCAAAACAGCCGGCGAGGTTTAGACGTCTTTGTCTTCCTCTCATGGTGAGAGGTTTGAGATTGTGTGTTTCACAGCTTCTCATGAAGGTGTGAACTCCTGTGAAAACACAGCAGAGGAGGCAGAAACAAAGACAACAGGCAGAATGAAGGACGGCTGTAAAGAGTGTTTGGTTTAGAGCAGAGGAGCATGCTGAGCAGACTAAATACTTTAACAGACACTCAGAGAACATCCACACTGAGCCAGCTGATTGGTAAATTCATCTTCTGTCCCTTTTGGCCCTCCGTCCAGACTCAAGCAGAGCTTTTTCCAAAATGTCCTCCCGAGTGTGTAAATGTGAAAACTCTGAACAGATGGTGGCAGCAGTGCGCCGTTTCTTTGGAAGAGGAAGAAGAAAAAACACAATAACAACTCTGGCCGACGGCTTCATGCGAGTGTTGTTCTCTTTATTGTCTACTTTGACAGCTTGTTTAGAGTTAAACGTAGTTATCTACCACCTTTCTCTGCTCAAACTGTTGGAATCTGCTGCGATCTCTCTATACAAGGCAAATAATCTCTGAACGTATGTATGTTTGTCTTTCACATATCTGGAGAACCGTTCATCTGATCTACTTCATACCTGGCAGGTGCATCGCTGGGGAATCAAGGAGGTGCAATATCAGTGTGTGAAGTTGTTTGGGTGAGAAAATTATAAAAATACCTCATAAACAACATTGCTTCTTCTGCACATGGATTCAATGAGCAGAAAGACAGACAGCGCCACTCTGCCATTGCAACACACATCGTGGTCAGAGATGACATCCGTAGTGATGAGAACTACCATAGAGATTGAAGTGCAGGATGTCTCAGGCACGTTTTTAACACCACAGTTCATCCCATCAACTTTAGTTCAACTCAAAATTGTAGTCTCCAGATATTCTGCGTGAGGCGTTTATGGAACATCAGTAAATTGTAGTGTCTGCTGATAGTCTGCATGTTCTCTCTAGGTACTGAGTGTACGTTTTGAACGGGCACTACACTAGTAAACTAAATGACAGGAAGTCGCCATGGAAACAGAAACAGTATACCATTTCTTCTTTGCTGGTTTTCTGTGGCTGACTTGCAGTTCTGTCCTCTGCACATGCCCAGTAGGAGGAGAATTACCTGTTTTGGTGTTTCAATGTGGACGGAGATATTTGCAGAAATGAGCTGAAACTCCCGCTGTGGCTGCTTGACGCTTTAGATCGAGAAGTGTTTTATAGTTTGGTGGTTTCATGTAGACGTTGTCTGAGAGTACGTCTACACTACGCTGGACATCTGTAAACACATCTCTCCGTTTGAGCCTCCATTCACACTAAAACTGGGTTTTTCTTGCCCAAAAACTGAGCTTTACCACAACGTTCTCCACAGTTTGTAAATGTTCAACCACCAGCTTGGTGTTTCAGTGTGTACGGAGGAAAACTGAGCTTTTACACATGACGACGTGAGCTGCCCAGTGACGGACTTTTATATCACCTCAAACGTTCTCTGTGGTTGATTTTAAATGTCTGTCCTCCTCACCAGATGTTTCATGTTTGCTGACTGAAGAGAGGATGAAGAAGAGCTTCAGCTGATTGTATGTTGTTCAGGTGTTGGTCTGTGGACAGAGGTTGTTCTTGTTTTCACATGAAAGCAGCGTTTTAAGAATCAGAAGGTGTAGTTTTAGAGCAGAGGGGCATGCTGAGCTGATATCTGCAGTCAGAATAAATACTTTCAACAGCCTGATAGCTGCAGGCTTTAATTTCCTCTCAGATGTTTCAGGTTTCATGCTCTCAGGCTCTAAATGTGTGTGTGTGTGTGTGTGTGTTTATACTGAATTACCTTCAGTGATCTGTGAATGACTGGATGTGTTCTGACAGTGTTGGTATCTGTAACATTCCTGTTTCTTCACTCTAACTGTTATCAGTGGAAACATTGCAGCCTGGTACGTCGTCGACTCAGTGCTGCCATCAGTTTCCTGTCAGGAGTCGGAGTAAAGGCACGCTCATTCTGCAGCGATTCAGCTTTCATTCCTCCTCGTCATTCATCGTGCAAGATAAGAACAGACAGATGAAACTTTATCCGTGTGGGGAGAGCATCGCACTGCGTTCAACAAGCTGCAGCAGGCAACTACAAATAAACACAGCACCAGAAACGAGTTTGTTAATGAGAACAAAGCACATTCATAATAAGAGGAAGTACAGAAGTAAAGTAAGGATAACAGTAGATGCATGCAGATGTAAAATAACACCAGTGGAAAGCTGTTTTCACACGGGACTAGTGTTACCTGTGGGTCTTGTTCCATTTGTTATTAAGAAAACAGAAGTCGTCTGTGTTGTTAATCCTGGGAGTAATTTCACCATATTTCACCAGAGGTCATCTGATAATATAGTGTTGTGTGAAACAGCATCTCGGTTGTTTTTTTATTGCGAGGGTTCAGCAGTTTGTTTCCTCCTCTTTTACAGTTATTTGGGCTACAGTGGAAACATTATGGTGTAAATTCAGGAGGCTGTCGGCACAGAGACGAAGAATCAAGTTGAAATCCACCAAAAGTGTGAAATGTTGAGATGCACGACAGCATTTAGGTTGTATTCTTCAAAACGTCTTGGAGCTTGTGGTTATCTGCACTTTTTGAGCTGGTGTGAGACCCACACTCACAGACACGCCCACCCTAACGTTCCCGCCAAAACTCACCAGTAGGAGAAGTCCAGATCGTCCCCGGAGTGTTCGCCACTTAGCTTGCCAACCCTTAGCAACGCACCAAAAAGTCTGTCATTCTCATTCTACAGATTGAGATAATCCACAGGACCGCCATGACCTTACCGAAGGCCATAGAGTCACACGCCAGCTCTGGCCGTCCATCCTCAGAGCTGACATCACACACACTGGCTGACAGAGGTGGAAAGTAACTAAGTACATTTACTCAAGTACTGAAGTACAGCGTTGAGGTATTTGTACTTTACTTGAGTATCTCCATGTGATGCTACTTTCTACATTTCAGAGGGAAATATTGTACTTTCTACTCCACTACATTTATTTGACATCTTTAGTTACTTTTCAGATGAAGATTTGACACAATGGATAATATAACAAGCTTTTAAAATACAACACATTGTTAAAGATGAAACCAGTGGTTTCCAACCTTTTTGGCTTTTGACGTCTTACAAAAAGCAGTGTGTAGTCGGGGTCACATTTCACATGTCTATGAGTTGTTAATAGCTCCACCAAATAGTGATTTTTCCCTCTAAACTTCTCACATGCTTTCATTTCAATAAATGTTCAAATGATCCAATATTTCAGCAAAAATCAAAGATTTGAGAAAAAGAACTTTGTTTTTTCTTCTTTCCTCTCCCATTAATCATCTCACGACCCCTCAGATTTATCTGGTGTCGAATGCTTTATGTAGATCTAAAAATACAGCACCAACTACTCCCCCTGTGTCAAGTCTTGATTTAATTTGCTCTAGTAAGTGCAAGGTAGCAGTTTCAGTGGAATGATTTGCTCTAAAGCCAAATTGCATACATACAAGGTCAGAGGGACCAAACCACTGCTTTTACTGCAATACTTTAACTACATCAAGCTCATAATACTTATGTACTTTTACTGTAGTAGGATTTTTCATGCAGGACTTTTACTTGTAATGGAGCATTTTTACATGACTGTATTGGTACTTTTGCTGCAGTAAAGTATCTGCTATCCAGAGCTTCTGCTCAGCTGGTCTGAGGTCTTGTTATAGATTCAGAATCTCCAGGAGATTTGGATGTCTTATGCAAAAAGATTTATTGACATAGACAAACTTGATCAACCAATGAGACAGCAGTGACATTTCAGAGTGCAAGTTTAGACCCAGACCACCTTGTCCCCAGTCGCAACATCACTATAAGATTGTTTACTGTAGTGCTGTCTCTATGGCAACAATCATAAAGCCAGGTTGGCTGGACTGAGAAGAAGACAGTCTGCATCTCTCAGGAACATTTAAACATGGCACATATATGTCAGTTCCTTCACAGAGGTCATTCAGTGTTATTTTTGTTGACTAACGGTCTACTGTAAGTTCAGACTGTGTTGTTTGTTGGGAGGAGCAGTTTTTCTGTTGACTCACTGACTGATTTTTTTTTAAATGAACTGAGATATGAAGCCCTCTGTTGCATTTGAAACTGTGGACTGGTCGTTGAACACATTCCTGTATGACACACTGGTGGAAACAGATGTACGGTGTGTTCTGTGTTTTGTTGGTTACTTGAACCTGTGAATTTGCTGGTCGTTGGAGTGTAGCCTACATTTCTAAGGGTCAGGTTTAGGTAATCTGGGTCCTTTTGTAGAGTTCACTAGTAAAAACTGAACTAAAAACCTTGTCAGTGTGACTCTGTCTGGCTTTTCCCAGGAATATTCTAATAGTGCTGAATAATTAATGGTTTTTACTTATATTAAATGCTGTTGTGAGATTCTGCTGCTCAGAGATTAAAGTAAGTCTGCTGTTGTCCGGCTGACGGCTGTTTAAGAAACAACCGAGCCAATCAGAGCTGTGTAGGCGGGATTAAGAGCAACAATGTCAGTTTTCTCTTGACAGAGACGCAAAAACTGAGCCTGAAAAATGTTACCTTGTCCTCCTGCGTCGACTGAACATGACGTTAACCCCGAACAGAAAACAGCTGACATGACACCATGTCGCTAACGAGCGCAATCTGATTATCAGTCTGAAGCATTTCTTCCTTTATTTCTGGTTTTGTCTCTGAGAGTCAGCTGGCCTGTCCTGTCACTGTGTTCGCTTTTGTGGAGGATCAAAGGTCATGTCTCCTGTGGGTCGCTCGCTTTTAGAGCCCCTCCCTGCCCACGTCATGTCGCCGTGATTAGTTACTAACAAGGTCATGACCTCTGCTTTTTGGAGACCGTGACCCCTCTTATGGTCGGGTTGTTTGAACACGGCTTCAATATGGCTGACTGAGTTTCTCCAAAGAATGATTTAATCAGATATCAGCATCATCTCTTTACACCATAAATATAAAAGATAGATGTCATGTTATTGAATGTTTGCAGGATGGTAGCTGCACATGGTGGTTATTTCTGGGTTCTGGCTGCAGAGTCCTGTATGAGTGGTTCAACAGTGACCCTGCTGCGCCCTCAGCCTCCACACCCACCAGGAACTGGTTTTTCCATCTCCGTCAGCTGAACAGTTGGGTGGATGAATCATGGCCCTCCAGGGAGAGAGAGGCTGCCACCGGCTATTCATTAAAACCAGCATAACCTGAGAGATTGGATTAGATTATCTTAAAGGCTCATCTGGCTGATTAAACAACAACTTCTCTCGACCAATCACAGCGAAGGAGATGATCCACCATCTATCTTTATTCAGACACAAACGTATACAGTCTCTCTGCTCTGAGGCCCAAACACACCTTTAATACAACAGTGTGTTGTGATTAGAGCTGCAACAATTAGTCAATTCATCAATTAGTCAATCACAAGAAAAATAATCAGCAACTGTTCTTTGATAATCGATTAGCTGTTGGTAACTTTCTCTTCTTGCAGCTTCTAGCTTGTGAGGATTTGCTGCTTTTCTTTGTCTCATATGACAGTAAACACATTATATACATTATGTAGACCAAATGATTTATTGATTGATGTGGAAAATAATATGCAGATGAAATGATTATGAATATAACTGTTAGTTGTTTTATTTTAGTTTTATTTTAGTTCTGCTAAAGCCACAGGAAGTTCTGATCTCTGATTGGCTGGCAGATGTCTCTTAAACATCAACAGATCAGCTCAACAGTTTAACTTCAGCTCTAAATCAGACACATTTATATATATATTATATATATTTAATGATTATTTTCATTATCAATTCATCTGTCGATTATTTTCTTGATTAGTTGTTTGGTTCTTAAAATGTCAGAAAATGTTGATCAGTGTTTCCTAAAGACGACGTCCTCAAATGTCTTGTTTTGTCCACAACACAAATATATTCAGTTTACTGTCACACAGACTAAATAAACCAGAAAATATTCACATTTAACAAGCTGAAATCAGAGAATTTGGACTTTTTCTTCTTAGAAAATTGATTATCACAATGGTTGCTGATTGATTTAATAGTTGGCAACTAATCGATTAATTGAATCGTTGCAGCTCTACTGCAGATGAATCAATGTCCTCATTCACAGTAATATCTGCGCTCAATAATACGGAATATTCATGTTCATTTTGTTTGCTCCACAACAACGAGCAACCACTGTACTTTTGTTTTCAGAGATATTAATCAGTTTAGTGAGTTTACATGTTTTTCTCTGTTAAATCTTGTCGACAACAGCAACTTAGTTCAGTGTAAAACCGGCAAGTCACAGCTGTGAACTGAGTTCCTGTTCAGTTTTCTCTCAGTACGACTGTCTGAAGGCAGCAGAGGAAGAATCTTAAATACCACTGCTTTGACCTCTGACCTTTGCCCTCCTTATAATTGGTTGTTTGTGTTGTCGGTGACGTTTGAAATGAAACGTTTCTGTTTCTGCTCTCTGGATAAGAGTCTGAGCTACATGAAACAAAGACTGAAAAGTGTCTTTTTGTGGCAGAGGTCTGGTGTGTGGAGGATAATGACGTTATTATTCAGCCTCAGACTGGGTGGCCTCTCTCGTTCTCCCATGGGAACCTCCCTCACCCTGCTTTGATGTGCCTCCTCCTCACCCTCCTCACCCTCCTCACCCTCTCAGAGCCAGGCAAAGCTGAGACTTAATACTGTAATCCTCACATTTATATACTGTGATTCCTACAGCTGGATTTAACATCCTATACGTCCTGTTGTTCCCATATTTATATTTTTCCCTGACAGACCCTTTTCTTATCTTTCTTTTCTCTTCTTATGAGGCTCATTTGTAGTTTTTATTGTGACTTTTAGGGTAAATGTGTACTTGAGCTGCCATGTTCTGGTGTCTTTGACCTGACTGCTGAGATATTATTGTTAAAGCAAGTTCAAGTTTCATCAAAACAAACACTTGGATGATGGAATATGAACAATAGAACAATCTGGTTTCAGATCTCTGAATTATCATTATCATTCTCCGGTTTTATTTCAGGGATTCAGGTTTGTTGTCGTGTTACTCAGTTGGAAAAACAGCCGAGCCAATCAGAGCTTTGTAGGTGGGATTTATACTTGCTTCCTGTTTACTTCCTGTCCCACAAACAGAAGAGCGATGGACGCTACCTGCTTTAGTTGATGCCGATTCTCCTGTTGTCAGTCTGTTGGTGGTGATCTTTGTCTTTTTCTTCTTCTTCTTCTTCTTTCTGAATATTTTGAGCAGTTATTATTGATTAATGAGATGATCAGCTGTGATGGGGGGGTGGTACAGTCTCTGACATCACGTTAGACTAAAGTGTTTTGTTGGTTAAAGTGAGAATAAATCAGCCAGATGAAGGCAACAGAATCAGCAGCTGCAGTGTTGATTCAGACTGTTGAAGTGAAGCACTTTAAGATGAGGAGCAACATGTTGCACCATATCATTAACTTTTGAATACATCTTTCTTTTTGGCTTTCAGAGAGCGTTTCATCTCACGTTTGGGCTGTTTTTGATTGAAGTCTGACTTGTGTGCAGTTAGTGAGCAGAACTTAAATATTAAAACCGTTCACCTTCACCTTCGTCCTCCAAATACAGCTGCTCAACAGCGGCATGTCATTCATTTGGTTCCATGTACAGTTTATTTGTTTGACTTCAGTTTTATTGTTTACATCTTGTATGTTACAGTATGTATGTTGAGTTTTGTGGTGCTGGTAAATCAGCTGATCTGGAGCCCAGGAAGGCGTAATAAAGTAGTTTGGAGGAGCTTTAGCTTCAGCCTTCAGACGTCTGCATGTTTAAATATCAAATGAAGGCCTGGTGTTACTGTCTTCTCTATAACTCTGTTAATATTTACTTTGGTTTTTATCCTGGTTTAAACTTTTGGAGCACATCAGTTTTATGAGGCTGCGTGAAATTCTGCTCACGGCCCACATTAAACCACAAGAAGTTCTGCCTGTGCTTTGCGTCAACAGATTGAACTCATGATCTGTGATGTCTATCGGCCATCAGGCCTTTCAGCAGTAACCCCCCACCCCCTCCCTCTCCCCACTACCACCACCACCACCACCACAGTGTCATCTGATATCCTGGTACTAATATTGGCCTCAGCACTACATTTGGCTGCCAGTTGTTGTGTGTGAATGCTGCCCGCCTGAGTCACATCCAGAATATTCACCTCAACAGAGACTGAAGGAGAACGCTGGCTGTGCTGCTGGCTGAGCAGCATCACATGACGAGCTGGAAGCAGCGGGAAACTGCTTGCCTAGCTCCATCAAAGAGAGAAAATAATCCACCTCTGTCTGTTTACATGTTATGTGTTAGATAACAAGCTAATCAGCAGTCCATCCTGTAGTCAGCTGGTTGAGGTGACAGTAGATTAACACAGACAACAACTCCACCATGAGTTTAGAGATGCTGCCTGCAGTCACTGCACCCAACAGCAAACAGCTCCAATATGTCTCCTTTTTACATTTCTATTTCTACTTCCTCAATAAACAACATAAATCAGACTTAGAGATGTTGAAGGTGTATTTTCTCTCTTTCAACATCACTCTTCTTTCCAGCTGTGATGTGATGAGTAAACATGGGTTTCTATAAAAGCTGTGGCACTCTGTGATCAAATATTAAAGACTCAAGTTCACTGACAAGCTTCAAGACAAGTAGAAAAGGAAGGTAGTCATGTATTCAACTTGTCACTTTGGATCCTCAGATTCATACTATTTGCTCGCATTTTATAGAATAACCAAATGATAGATGAATTAAAAAAAACTAGTTAACAAATTAATACTGAAAATGAAAATAACCATTAGTTGCAGTCCTTGCATGCATGTCTGTTCTCCAGTCTCAGACTTGTGGTTTGAGTGAAATAATCCATCAACATGAAGTGAATATGAAGGAGACAGTGAGAAGTGGAGCCACAGCTTCTGTCAGGCAATATTCAATCATCTTGAATTGAAGAGAAGGAAACGTGAACTCATGTTCTCATGTGCCAACAGAAAAGAGAGGGAGGATAACACATAAATACACGGCTACACATCAACAGTCAGCATTTAAATGTATGCCATCACACACTCAGACAGTCACAGACAGCAGCCTGGAGCCAGGCGGCGTGTGTGGGCTGATATTTTTACCGGACCAGTCTCCATGGCCTGCAGACCAGTGGATCCAGTTACAGCTCGGTTCCTGTTCTCCGGGGCTTCCCAGCCACACCTCCAGGGGCACAACTTCAATAGTTAGCCTGAAACGGTGAACTGGTTTCTAACTGTGTGCTCAGAGAACTAACACGTGCTGATAAGAGGCGTGTTCGCTGTGTATGAGAGCAGCATTATTGATAGATAACAGCTGACTGTAGTGACTAATGTACAGTACATGAACATAAATATGAAGACTAATAATAGCAGAGGAGGCTGTGTGCAGTAGTTCACGTGTTGGGAGTAAATGGTTAATGGTACTGGTACCTGACTGTGTCTGCCTGCAGGTCGATGTTACAGTGCTCAGACAGAAACAGCTTAAATATGTTTGATATGTGGATGTGGCTGGAATGTGATGCAGAGGTTTGGTGGTTTTAAAAACAGCAGCTGGACATCCCGTAAACACAGACGCTTTCTCAGCTGTGGCCATGTTTGATTTTGCTGCTCTTGTTTAGCTTCTCACACTTTGAGCACCTAACCGAGAGCTAAAGCTGGGTGATATAGCCAAAAAATAAATTCACACAATATTAATCTTTTTTCTGCAAGCTGCAGGATTGACACTAGAGCTGATGTACCAGCTATCATCTACATCCATAGAGACGATTTATTGTTAGTCCTGGACTAAAAAGCCTTTACAAGATGTTAGAGTCTCACTCTTGTCTTTTTTTGTCCTTTTCCCATCAGGACTCTGAATCTTTGGACCGCTGCATCCAGACTGCTCTGTCGTCCCTCTACCCGCCCTTCCAGGCCACATCCCCGACTGTCCTCTGTCAGGTCCTCAGCGTGGTGGAGAGCCGCTACAGAGGAGACGGCCTCCGCTACCTGATCCACTTCCTGCTGCCGGCAAAACAGTTCTTACAGAACATCCAGCAAGATGCCTGCGTGAGTTACTGTCCTGTCTGTAGGGCTGCTGTCCTGTCTGTAGGGCTGCTGTCCTGCCTGTAGGGGCTGCTGTCCTGCCTGAAGGAGCTGCTGTCCTGTCTGTAGGGGCTGCTGTTCTGTCTGTAGGGCTGCTGTCCTGTCCGTAAGGCTGCTGTCCTGTCTGTAGGGCTGCTGTCCTGTCTGTAGGGCTGCTGTCCTGCCTGAAGGAGCTGCTGTCCTGCCTGTAAGGCTGCTGCCCTGTCTGAAGGAGCTGCTGTCCTGTCTGTAAGGCTGCTGTCCTGTCTGTAGGGGTTGCTTTCCTGTCTGTAGGACTGCTGTCCTGTCTGTAGGGCTGCTGTCCTGTCTGTAGGGGCTGCTGTCCTGCCTGAAGGAGCTGCTGTCCTGTCTGTAGGGGCTGCTGTCCTGTCTGTAGGGCTGCTGTCCTGTCTGTAGGGGCTGCTGTCCTGTCTGTAGGGCTGCTGTCCTGTCTGTAGGGGCTGCTGTCCTGTCTGTAAGGCTGCTGTCCTGTCTGTAGGGCTGCTGTCCTGCCTGAAGGAGCTGCTGTCCTGCCTGTAAGGCTGCTGCCCTGCCTGTAAGGCCGCTGTGCTGTCTGAAGAGCTGCTGTCCTGTCCGTAAGGTTGCTGTCCTGCCTGTAAGGCTGCTGTGCTGTCTGAAGGAGCTGCTGTCCTGTCTGTAGGGCTGCTGTCCTGTCTGTAGGGGTTGCTGTCCTGTCTGTAGGGTTGCTGTCCTGTCTGTAAGGTTGCTGTGCTGTCTGAAGGAGCTGCTGTCCTGTCTGTAGGGTTGCTGTCCTGTCTGTAGGGCTGCTGTCCTGTCTGTAGGGTTGCTGTCCTGTCTGTAGGGCTGCTGTCCTGTCTGTAGGGCTGCTGTCCTGTAGACCCACAGCTGACTGAGGAAACACGTCTTTTCCTCTCTGTGTTGGTGCTTCAGCAGTAGGTCATGATGTTAGAGTTGTGATAGTGGAGAGAAGAACAAACAAGAAGCTCTGATGGAGGAGATGCTGAACACTGTGAATCGGTTTCACTGATGAGTCAAACAGACTCTTTCTTCTC
This sequence comes from Thunnus albacares, assembly GCF_914725855.1. Taxonomy (NCBI): domain Eukaryota; kingdom Metazoa; phylum Chordata; class Actinopteri; order Scombriformes; family Scombridae; genus Thunnus; species Thunnus albacares. The sequence continues at coordinate 40,072,319 of NC_058106.1, forward strand.
TCTGGTCGTGTCTGTTCTCATCTGTCGAACATGGTGTGTGGTTGGCTGATCGTGATTGGCTGATCATGGTTGGCTGATGTGTCATGTTTGGTGAAGGTGACTGGGGGATCGTCACTCACCTGGCTGCTGGGCGTCGCTTCGCCCACTGACTTGAATCGGACAGAGGACACACTGTCCTGCTGGAAGTCAGGAGGGAGAGGAAAGTGTGTGTGTGTGTGTGTGTGTGTGTGTGTGTTTGGCCTTTTTATCTGATTATTGACTGCAAATTTGTTCGGCATCACATTAAGAAATGTTTGTTTGATGCTGCCATTGCTGATGGATCAAACTAGTTCAGTAGAGAAAACAGCTGTGACTGAACTCATGTTGCAGATGATTCTCTTTTTACACATATTGATTTCATTGTACATGATAATAACCTCTTCCTCTCCTGCCCCTCCTCCCCCTCCTCTTTTCTCCTCTTCTCTCCCCACCCCTCCCCTCCCTCCCCCTCCTCTCCCTCCTCTGTTCTCCTCTCCTTTCCTCCTCCCTCTCCCCCTCCTCCCCCCTCCTCCTTCTCTCCTCCTCTCCTCTGCTCTGTCCCTCCTCTCCTCCAGTTGCAGTACTGTGGTTTGTTATTTCTTCATGAAGGCTGGCCTCTGTGTGTCCATGAGAAGGTAGTCGTGCAGCTCTGCCCTCTGGACCACCGTCTCCTCCGTCCAGGAGACTTTTACCTGCTGGTTTCTCCTCCTCCTTCTCCTATTCCCCCCCAAGCACACAGCGCCTCCTGCAAGAGCGGCGTCACCTCCTCCCCTCGCCTGCTAGTGTGCAGTGTGTCGGCCGGCAGCCACCATGTGGAGCAGCAGGAGGTGTCGGAGTTAGCCCTGCGGTCCCTCTTCAGCATGGCCTGGCTGGACTCTGTGAACAGGGAGAGGGAGCAGCGAGGAGCGTCCAGGCTGGAGCGCTGCCTCCTCTCAGCCCATGGAGACGTCTTCAGGGTCCCCTGGGAGGACCTGGTCTACCCACAATTCATCAGCCGGCCCAGGACCACCCTGGGGGAGGACAAGGAGTCCTCCGTTAAAGACGGGGATATGTTCATCAACACATCACATGATCCATGTAGAGACACTAACTCCCCAGGACAGGATGTAAAGCTCCTCCCATCCTCTGCAAAAACCGACCAATCAGCAGCAAGCAGCGAGAGCGAGGACTCAGAGGGCGAATATGTGGAGCTGACGGAGCTCCCGCTGCCTCGCTTCTCCCCCCAGAAAGGCTCCTTAACCCAGTCCATCAGTCTGCAGCACCGAGCCCGGAGCAGCACACACCCCTCTACACACACACACACACTCTCTGCTGCCACGCACACACCTCAGAACACACACACACACTTTGCTGCTGCACACACACCTCAGAACACACACACACACTTTGCTGCCACACACACACCTCAGAACACACACACACTCTCTGCTTCCACGCACACTCCCAAAACTCCTCTTACACACCCCGCTAATACTACACACTCCTGGTCGTGTGTGGAGGTCAGCTCCCAAACTGGACTCTGCTCCAGGCTCATCGAGGAGAACCTCAGCCAGGACTCCTGTGGACCCGTCATCCTCACCCCTGTCTCCCCTGCCGCCGCCGCCTCCTCCTCCTCATCTGCTCCTCCTGAAGTTGTGGGAACCTCCAGCTGTCAGTCAGAGCGTCGGATGTCGCAGAAGGAAATAGAAGGTACAGATTCAACAACAAGTCCGAACCTATGCACTGAACCTGAAAACTGTACAGAACAGAGAGAGGAGGAGGAGGAGGAGGAGAGGAAGGAGAGAGAGCTGAGGGAGAGGCAGGAAAGGAAGAATGAAATGAAAGTGTTAGCTGATGAAGTTGTAGAGAAGGAAGAAGAGGAGGTGCAGGAGGAGAGGGTGGAACAGTCTGAGTGTAGGAGGGATGAAAGTTTACTGCTGGACAAACACGCTGCTGCACAGGGAGGAGAGATGGAGGAGGAGGATGAAGAGGAAAGTGAAGAGACAGAGGGAGAGTTAGAAGAGGAAAGAGTAGAGGAGGTGGAGGTAGAGGAGGAGGTTCAGGTTATAATTGTGCAGAAGAGTCAAGAAAGTAGGGAGGAGCAGCATGTGATGGTTGGAGGAGGAGACGAAGCTGAAGAAGAAGAGGAAGAGAGAGGAGGTGAACAAATACTCACCGATGAAGGAGCTCAGTCACATACAAACACACAATGTGAAGATAACACACAACACACACACACTGAGCCCAACACACAACACACACACACTGAGCCCAACACACAACACACACACACTGAGCCCAACACACAACACACACACACTGAGGACAACACTCCACACACACACACTGACGAGTCCAACACACCACACACACACACTGAGGAGGACAACACACCACACACACACACTGACGAGTCCAACACACCACACACACACACTGAGGAGGACAACACACCACACACTGAGGAGGACAACACACCACACACACACACTGAGGAGGACAACACACCACACACACACACTGAGGAGGACAACACACCACACACACACACTGAGGACAACACACCACACACACACACTGAGGAGGACAACACACCACACACACACACTGAGGACTTCACACAACACACACATACTGAGCACAATACACCACACACACACACTGAGTCCAACACACAACAAGCACACACTGAGGACTTCACACCACACACACACACTGAGGACAACACACTACACACACACACTGAGGACTACACACATACTGAGGAGGACAACACACAGCACACACACACTGAGGACAACACACAGCACACACACACTGAGTCCAACACACCACACACACACACTGAGGACTACACACAACACACACACACTGAGGACAACACACCACACACACACACTGAGGACTACACACAACACACACACACTGAGGAGGACAACACACAACAAACACACACTGAGGACTACACACCACACACACACACTGACGAGTCCAACACACCACACACACACACTGAGGACAACACACCACACACACACACTGACGAGTCCAACACACCACACACACACACTGAGGACAACACACCACACACACACACTGACGAGTCCAACACACCACACACACACACTGACGAGTCCAACACACAACAAACACACACTGAGGACAACACACCACACACACACACTGAGGACAACACACCACACACACACACTGAGGACAACACACCACACACACACACTGAGGACAACACACCACACACACACACTGAAGACAACACACAACAAACACACACTGAGGACAACACACAGCACACACACACTGAGTCCAACACACAACAAGCACACACTGAGGACTACACACAACACACACACACTGAGTCCAACACACAACAAACACACACTGAAGACAACACACAACACACACACACTGAAGACAACACACAACAAACACACACTGAGGACAACACACCACACACACACACTGAAGACAACACACAACAAACACACACTGAGGACAACACACCACACACACACACTGAGGACTACACACCACTAAGTGTCTCCACACCAGCGTTGGATGCAGGTTCATGTTGGGATGAACTCCAGGAGTCTGAGAATGGACATAACGAGGAAGAAGAGAAGGAGGAGGAGGAGGAGGAGGAGCAAGAGGAGGAGGAGGAGTGCTGCTGTGAGGAGGTTGGTGGAGGAAGAGCTGCAGAGCTTCAGAATGAAGGTACAGAAACCTGTTTCTCCTCCTCAGTCCCTTTTTCCTCTCCTGCTTTTCATCCCACAAACCTTGAGACTCTTTCTGTTTTCCCATTTGTCACCTCCTCTTCCTCCTCCTCCTCCTCCTCCTGTGATTGACTGAATGAGTCCTCCATCTCCTCCTCCTCCTCCTCCTCCTCCTCCCTTCCACCTTCCTCCTCAACAGCCCCTGTAGTAACAGCACATAGACTGACCCTTCACCTTCTGTTCTAACTCTAACACACCTGTTTGATCTGAGTTACTGGAGCAGAGCTGGTTAACAGGACACATACTGAACTAAACTTAGCACAAAAAGTAAGGAAGTTTGTGTTTGGTAGATTTCTTTATTGTAACGATGCTTCTTGGCACATTAAATGGTGCCACATTTGTAAGGAACATGCATTTGTGGGATGAGCAGCAGAGCTGAGTATGTGGGTTGCGCTCATGAAAAATTTGCCAAATCTTCTCTGCCAATGCCAAACAGCTTATTCTGCCATTGACTCTTGTTTGGTGTTTGGTGGATTGGATGATTGAAGTTTGAAGAAACAAGACATATTGGCAGTTTAACAATTTATCCATTTAACAAACAGAAGCCTCAGTAGCGTGTGGAAGAACCATACACAGCCACAACAGCCTGGCACCTCCTCCTCATGCTGGTCACCAGCCTGGTCACACTCTGCTGTGGGATGGCATCCCATTCTTCAACCAGCATTTGTCAAGTCAGCCAACGTGGTTGTGTTGGTCACTCTGGCATGAACAGCACGCCCAAGCTGATCCCACAAGTGTTCAATGGGGTTGAGGTCAGGACTGCTGGCAGGCCGTTCCATCCTCTCCACTCCCAAATTCTGGAGGTAGTCTCTGATAAAGCCCGCTCTGTGGGGGCGAGCGTTGCCGTCTCGGAGGATAGAGTTCGGTCCCAGACTGTGGAGATATGGGATTGCCACTGGTTGCAGAATCTCATCTCGATATCTCTCTGCATTGAGATTGCCTCCAATGATGACAAGCCTCATTTTCCCAGTGAGGGAGATTCCGCCCCACACCATCACACTGCCTCCACCAACAGATGTTACTCTATCAGTGCAGCAATCAGCATAACGTTCTCCACGTCTTCTCCACACTTTGACCCTATGATCCAACTGCCGTAGACAGAATCTGGACTCATCACTAGAACATAACGTTTTCCACATGTTCAGGTTCCAGCGCAAATGGGCCTGACAGTGAAGGGCAGTCATGGCAGGCCTCCTAGCAGCCCTATGAGACCGGAGATTGGCTGCGTGCAGTCTGTTCTGGATTGTCTGGGCAGAGAGCCGTCGGCCATATCGTCCTGCAAACCTCGACTACAAATCTGTAGAAGACAGCCTACGGTACCTCAGTGCTGACAGGGTGAGGAAACGGTCTTCTTGGGGTGTCGTCTTCTTGGGACGCCCACTTCGCAGCCTGTCTCTGACATCCCCCGTTATATGGCACTTGGCCTTCACTTTGGAGATGGTACTAGGGCTCACTCCAAATAATGCCGCAACTTGGTTTTGCGGAACACCAGCTTGAAGTTGCCCTATCGCACGGGCCCAATCCAGATCAGTCAAACCTGGTATGCTGATTCTTGGAGCAGACACCTACTGACCACTGTAGCAGGGCCCATGCTCATGGGTGATTGGCACCTGATCGGCAGCACCTGGGGGTACCAGAAGCTCAAAACATGAGTCAATAGCAACAGCAAAATAAGCTGTTTGGTATTGGCAGAGAAGATTTGGCAAATTTTTCATGGGCGCAACCCACATACTCAGCTCTGCTGCTCATTCTTCAAATGCATGTTCCTTACAAATGTGGCTCCATTTAAAAGAGAAATAAACAGGCTTTCCAACGGTATAAGATTTATTGCCAAGAAGCATCGTTACAACAAAGAAATAATCTACCAAACACAAATTTCATTACTTCTTGTGCTAAGTTTAGTTATAAACTGCAGTCGTTAGTGGACTAAATGACAATAGATGATCCGTAAAATAATGAATGATTAGTTAACCATAAAAATGCAGCACAAGTACAAATTCATACTTAAACTGTCAAATATAACAATGTTTAGCAAACAGTCGACCAGTTACTGTTATACTTTAATCATTGTGAGGAACAATTTCAATTTTGAAAGCTGGAATATTTTTGGAAAGTCAGGACGTTGCTTTTGGAAAGTGAAGATATTTTTGGAAATTGTGAAAAAAATTTGGAAAGTCTGGATGTTTTTTGGAAAATTTCTACATTTTTTTGTAAAGTGAAAACATCCTCAGCTGTTAAACTTGGTTTTAATGGTTACAGTTCACTTTAAGTGTTAAAGGGCTGTATCGCACCAGTGAGGGTCCTCACAAGTATAGATGTACAAATGTGTGTGTAAACATTGTACAACTCAGTCAGTGTGTGTGTGTGTGTGTGTGTGTGTGTGTGTGTGTGTGTGTGTGCGTGTGTGTGTGTCTTCTCTCCACAGACTCCAGCAGTGAGACGCCTCCTGTCCAGTCAGACATGAGTCTGTTTACTGGTCCCAGTCCAGCAGAACCAGAACAACCAGCAGACCGGTCAGCTGCTCCTACAGTCCCAGTACAGCTCACTCAGTCCTCCCAGTCCAGCTTCAACAGTGTGCTGCTGAGGTCTGGAGTTCTCTGTCTGCCTGGTGAGAAAAACACAAACCTCATGTATCAAACCATCTTAAATCCAGAGTGAGACCAGTCTAATCACTGGACTCTACTCTGAGACCAGTCTAATCACTGGACTCTGCTGTGAGACCAGTCTAATCACTGGACTCTGCTCTGAGACCAGTATGAAACATTAACCCCAGTGTCAGACCAGGACCAGTTCTATGAGTTTACCAGTTATAAACTTTGAGTTGAACACATGTTGGGCAGCAGCTAGTTAGCTGTTAGCAATGTGAGCAACCTCTGAATCAAAATAGTGACCAGTTTACTTTTTCTTGCTATTTGTAGAAAATCTATTTGTTTTTAGCCCAAATATACAGTATGAAGTTTTTGTACTGTTTTGCTTTACGCTGCTCTGCTAACAAATAAAATAAATAAAATGAAATGAAGCGTTTAAAGAGTCAGTAAAATAAAAATACATTCCCCAAGTTTTCTCCTTTGTCCTTGTGAAACAGGGTGTTATTTCTTGGTATTTGGGAAAATATACGTTTAAAAATGAGTATTTATGTTTGAAAATCTCTTTTTTACATTTGGTTTTGTTAGTATTTTTATTAAGTATTTGTTGCCTGTAAACGCAGCATTAACTGTAAAAACGTCCTGATTGGTCTTCATGCAGGAACCAGAGACAGAGGTGGACGAGCTCTGCTGACGGTCTGCACCACGAACGCCGTGTGGTCGAACCCCGACTGCGACAGCGCCGAGCTGCTCCGCCTCCTGCTCTACTACACCTCCACCCTCAGGTACGAACCCGCCGCCCGCCTGCAGACGCAGCTCTGACTCAGGTTACTGTAGAGTGTTCCTCCTCTGACATCACTTCCTGTGTGGAACAGGAAGGACGTGCGAGCGCAGGGGCTGACGGTGCTGGTGGACGCCCGCAGAGCTGCTCCTGTCCCCGCCCTGTTCTCCGCCCTCGAGGCCCTGCAGGTGAGTCTGAAAACACACCTGAGCGTGAGTCACATGACAGAGGATGGCTGAACTAACTGACTTTCTTCTTCTACTGTATGATTAACGGTGAAGGAGAAGCAGACAAACAGCACAGTCCTGAAAAATGGAAATATCACCTGAAATCAATGTCACAATGGAGAAACAGACTATTATCAAATACACCTGATCTGTCGTCACAGCAGAGCTCTTATTGATCATTTGTACTGAAAACTAAACATAAGTTATGGATTATGACTCAGTGATCACTGTTTCTATGTACCTCAACATAACTGGTCATGTGATCCTTGTCATGCTTGACCCTGGACTGTGCTGTGTGATGTGGGCTTTGACCAGCAGGGGGCCTCAGCTGCACAAACACTTCACTGTCTCAGAGGAAGCAGCTGGAGTCTGACGGGTCGTGTTGTTTGGTTCAGTAACTTCCAGTGAACTCAGCACTAACACAGTAACCAGGTTACAGTCGGCTGCCTCCACTAAGCTGATTTCTTAACTGTCATGTAAACCAGAAACCTGGTCATTGTGCTCAGGGTTGTGGATCAGAGAACGCTGGTTCCCACAGGTAGATTTCTCCTTGGTTTGTTGTTTGTTAGCTTGAAGCCTGTTTACCTGCTGTGTTGCACTGAGGATATTTATGAAGTACTTTCTCTCACTAATGTGTGTGTGTGCAGGACAACATACCAGGATCCATCCACACTGTGTTACTGCTGGTCAACAAGGACTCGTCTCTACGTCTGGACAAACCTGCAGCCACACAGGTAACACCCGCCAGCTGCTCACACCACAGACACAGACAGTCCAGCAGGTAGCAGCACTCACAGTTTCAGCCCTCTGTTCAGACTAAAACAGCATCTTCCTCCCTTAAAAACTCAGAGTGTGTAAATCTTAAAACAGCAGCTCTGTGTTTCGGGCAGAACGAAGCCGCTAATTTTAATATTTAATATCAGAACAGCCGATCACACAGCTGGTAACATTAAACTGGATTCATGCTGACAGATGTGATGATCAGAGCAGCAGCTGCTGGTCAACAGCAGTTTATCATTATTTCATACCTGCTGTGTATCAGAAAACATGTAAATGAGAACAATTCTATCATTATTGATCAGGTGATCAGAGACTGAGCGGAGCTTTAACAGGCTGAGAGGGCAGGAGGTGTTTATATGCTGAACACGTTATGAAGCCTCTTGAGGAAAAGTTTGTGATTTTGGGTGATTTGTAAATAAAATTTACTGGATCTAAAAATGTACTTAAGTGAGTTTCTGTCTCACTTCTGACCAGAGAACCAAGTTTTCCAGTTAATCAGATTTATCAGCCTGAACAGAAATTATCTCTACAAAAACAACCTGGAAACACTCGAAGATACAGGTAGCTTCAGGTCACAGTCTCAGAGTGTGTGTGTGTGTGTGTGTGTGTGTGTGTGTGTGCGTGCGTGTGCGTGCGTGTGTGTGTGTGTGTGTGTGCGTGTGTGTGTGTGTGTGTGTGTGTGCAGGTGGAGGTGTTGAGCTCTCTCAAGTCTGTTCAGAAACATGTGGAGCTCCGTCAGCTTCCTGCAGAGTTTGGAGGTTCCTTCAGCTTCAGTCAGAGCAGCTGGCTCTGCTTCAGATCGGTCAGTACTCAACACACACACACACACACACACACACACACACACACACACACACACACACACACACACACACACACACAGATCTATGATGATATGATGGTTTGCTGTAAGTCAGTCAGAACTCGGGTCTCCTGGGTTTCGTTCTGCTGACTGTTGTGTGTTTTTCATCGTGTTCATCAGAGATTGGAACAGCTGACCAATCAGTGTGAAGACGTCATCAACCTGCTGCAGAAAACCATCAACATCCTGCAGTCCACACCTCTACCTGCTGCTGCTGAGGTCTCACACACACACACACACACACACACACACACAGTCAGTCAGACGTTTCCCCTCGAACATCAGTCAGTGATCCGAGCAGCCGGCATCAGCTGGACGTCGTCCTGCAGAACCCTGAAGAACCTGAGTCTTTATGAACTGGACGACATCTGCAGGAGCGTGACAGTGTTTACGGATATCATCATGATCTCCGTGCTTAAAGTATATTCACATATCTATCAGTGCCAGTGATCCACAGTGAGGGTGGATTCTGTTAAATCGAGAGCATGAATTAGCTTCTCCAGGACTGATATTAATATCCAGTCCAGACAGAGTATCTGCAGACTTTAGTAGAGTTTAAAAGTTTTCAATTTCATTCACAAAGGTCTTAAATATTTTTTTCTAGCCTGTAATATAATATATAATATAATATAACATATATAAGGCAATAACTGTGGCTGGAAAACTCCTGAATCTGTTGTTTCAGACTCTGACTTTAAACCAATGAGTCATTTTTTAATTGGTTAATCCATCCATGATTAATGAGTCATTAATATGCTGCCATGACAAACATGTGAAATACATTCAAATAAATTGACATTTATTTAATATTGCATTTAGTAATTACTTCTAATGAACTCAGCTTCATCTCTCTCTCTCTCTCTCTCTTCCAGGAGGCCGAGCTGCTGCTGTCCAGGTACCAGGCGGTGATGCGTAGCATCCTAGAAGACAGCCGATTGGTCCAGCTGCAGCAGGAGGGCGGAGCCTCACTGTCGCGGCTCCGCAGAGAGGAGAGCAGCATCAGCGTGACCGAAGACTACCGGGCGGCGGTGGAGACGGTGTCCTCTCTGTACGAGCAGGTGGACGAGCTGCTGCACCGCCTGGTGACTCTGTCCAACGCCAGGACTCAGGAGCTGCAGTTCATCGCAGAGTTCAGGAACCTGGAGCAGGGCTTCACCGAGGTCAGTCTGAGCACGCTCAGTAGACGCTCTGACTCCTGTCTGATGTCTCTAGACCGCACGGTTTCTACAGTAACAGTTTACTGGCTTCATTTACAATCACATCACACTATGAATGTATTTATTCTCAAACATCTTCATCCAGCCATGACTGTCAGTTTCTGCTGCATCTTATGACAAACAGCTGAGTGATGATGAACAGATGAAGATGATGAAGATATGAGTGTTTATGTTTGAGGTCCTTTAGAAACAGTGTCTCTGTATAAAACCGCCTGCTGCTGCAGTTTGACTCCGTTACAGAGTTTGTCCTCCACACATGAACGTCACATGAAGGAATCAGCTGCAGATATTCTCATTTGACTCATTTGGACTCAAACCAGCTGAACATCATCAGAATGATTCACGTGTGTGTGTGTGTGTGTGTGTGTGTGTGTGCGTGTGCGTGTGCGTGTGTGTGTGTGTGTGTGTGTGTGTGTGTGTGTGTGTGTGTGTGTGTGTGTGCGTGCGTGTGTGTGTGTATCAGGTGAGGTCCTGGCTGGAGGAGGTCGGGGAGGTTCGTCTGAAGAATCTGGACGAGTCGGAGGATTCTCTGGAGCTTCTCAACAAAAAACAGCAAGACTTCAAAGAATTCTACACAACTGCATATGTACGACACACACACACACACAACCACACACACACACACACACACACACAACTACACACACACACACACACACACACACAACTACACACACACACACACACACACACACAACCACACACACACACACACACACACACACAACTACACACACACACACACACACACACAACTACACACACACACACACACACACACACAACTACACACACACACACACACACACACACACAACCACACACACACACACACACACACACACACACACACAACTACACACACACACACACACACACAACTACACACACACACACACACACACACACACAACTACACACACACACACACACAACTACACACACACACACACACAACTACACACACACACACACAACTACACACACAACTACACACACAACTACACACACAACTAGACACACAACTACACACACGCACACACACACACACACACACACACAACTACACACACACACACACACACACACACACACACAACTACACACACACACACACAACTACACACACAACTACACACACAACTACACACACAACTAGACACACAACTACACACACGCACACACACACACACACACACACACACACACACACACACAACCACACACACACACACACACACACACACACACAACTACACACACACACACACACACACACAACTACACACACACACACACACACACACACACACACAACCACACACACACACACACACACACACACAACTACACACACACACACACACACACAACTACACACACACACACACACACACACACACACACACACACACAACTACACACACACACACACACAACTACACACACACACACACAACTACACACACAACTACACACACAACTACACACACAACTAGACACACAACTACACACACGCACACACAACCACACTCACACACACACACACACACACACACAAACAAACACACACACACACACAACCACACTCACACACAACTACACACACAACTACACACACAAACACACACACAAACACACACACAAACACACACACACAAATGACCACCAATAAAAATGATGTTATGTTCTCCAGCTATGAACCACAGCAGTAAACCAGTAACATTAAACCAGTAACATTAAACCAGTAACATTTAACCAGTAACATTAAACCAGTAACAGTAGCGTCTCCGTGTCTCCGCAGGATCGCTGTAAACATGGCGAGGCGTTGCTGAGTCGTCTGGAGCGCTGGGAGGACGTGACGTCAGCTGACCTCCACCACTACGAGGTCAAAGTTCATTCTTTCTGGGCTCAGCTGCAGGATTTCTCCCAGCGGGTCAAAACCACCGGACACAATATCGACCGCGCCGTCCGCCTCTACAGCTTCCTGGACCAGGTAGGTTCCTGTCTCCACCTGCTGCTGATGTTTCAGGTCGCGGGTTCAATCCCCGCCTCCTCCAGGTCGCGGGTTCGATCCCCGCCTCCTCCAGGACGCGGGTTCGATCCCCGCCTCCTCCAGGACGCGGGTTCGATCCCCGCCTCCTCCTGTCCAACACCCTGAACCTGAAAGTGCTGCTGCTGAATGTGTGATGTTTGTGGTTGTAGCTGCAGTCCGACTGTCACCACATCTCGTTAAAGGTCTTAATGGGTTTTGAAAGGAGACAAAGAATCCGTCGCACGTCCGTCCGTTTCAGTTCACCTGTTTAAAGCTGCAACTAACTGCTGTTTTCATCAATTTATTCAATTAATCGTTTTTTCTATAAAATGTATCAAATGATGAAAAGTGACGTGAAGAAGAGTCAGCGGTGACTCAGTTTATTATCAGATATTATAAAGAGACGCATTAAATCATCTGAGAGGATGAAGGATGAGAAGGAAACATGAATCTAGTTTCATCTTCATCTTCCAGGTTTGAATGTTGGTTATTAAGAGTCGTGTCTGCAGCAGAATCAGCAGCTTTACTGTCTTTGTTTCTACTTTCTCTTCACTTCACAGTAGAATCATTCTGATGCATCATCATCTTCATCTTCATCTCCAGTCTGTTTACAGGAAACATCAGATCACTTTAAATCCGTCTCTACTTTTAATCTGTGTTTTAGTTTCATATAATATTGTTTTGTGTGTAAAGAGCAGCTGATGGAGCTTTGACACATCACCTCCTCCTCCTCCTCCTCCTCCTCCTCCTCCTCATATCATCCTCCTGGAGTGAAACTGACAGCTTGCATTGAGGCCAGGGGGGGGGGAGGAGGGGGAGGAGGGGGAGGAGATGGGAGAGTGTCAATATTGTTTTGTATACTGGACTGTGTCTAATGTAAAGGGGGTGCTGCTCTTTGTCCACATGACCCTGGACTGTGTGTGTAAACGTGTTGATGGTGATTTTGTCCTGATTTGATACATTTTCAGGCGACTCTTCGTATAAACTGGTTCTTTTCGAGCTTTCTGAGAGTTTGAAGTGTTTTTCAGACATGGGATGTGTAACATCGGCGTCTTCATGAACAGACGTTAGAGAGCAGCGGTGATCAGGAGGAAGACGTCTGTCTGTTGTTCTGCTGCCTCAGTCTCACGTGTGCTCTGTTTGTGAAAATGACATGTGTAAACATAGTGAGCCTGCTGTGGTTGTTCGAGAGGTTTTAACTGTTTTTTGCTTCGTTCCCATCATGAAGAGAAACTTGTTTTTATAGACTGATGTGAAAAGAATCTCAACACTTTGCATAAGAGATGATGATGATGATGATGGGTATATTAATCGATCAGTGATGTTAGAAGGTGAAACCAGACGTGCATCTCTCTGCTGCTGCAGCCTTTATATTAAAGAACCAAACATAAAGTCGTGTTTTTAATAGTTTCTGGATAAATCTGACAGCATTCAGTTCAAACATCCTCCTGTTGGTTGTTACAGTGTTACAATGACTGTTGATGTTTCCTGCAGCAGCAGCTTCTCTCTGCTCAATGTTTAACTCTCCCACTGAACTACTATATGTGTGTGTGTGTGTGTGTGTGTGTGTGTGTGTGTGTGTGTGTGTGTGTGTGTGTGTGCTGTTTCCACTCTGATACAGATTGACCTGACACACACACACACACGCACACACACACACACACACACACATACACGTATCAGACGGTTGTCACTTTCGGGGACATTACATAGACTTGTGTTAATTTCCTGAAGACGTACCCTAGTTTAACCTAACCCTAACCTTAATCTAACCTTAATCTAACCTTAATCTAACCTTAATCTAACTTTAACCACTGACCCAAAAATCATCTTTTTCCAATTAGAGACACAACTTTTGTCCCGAGTTAACTAGTCCTAAAGCTGAAATTTGTCCCCAAAAGTAGCCTATGACAGACCACACACACACACACACACACACACACACACACACACAGCATGAAACTGCTGCTGTCGGCTGGAAAGCTCGTATCTCAACATGGTGGATTTGTCAGGACAGAAAGAGTCCAGAAGAGAAAAACGACGTCTGTTCAAACATGAAACATACGTGTGACAACTTTAGTGTGTGTGTGTGTGTGTGTGTGTGTGTGTGTGTGTGTGTGTGTGTGTGTGTGTGTGTGTGTGTAGTCCAGGTATCACTCCAGTGCCAAGTTTTCCCTCCTTTCTCCTTTCACTCCTTTCACAAAGTCTTTGTTGCCGTGGTGACCCTCCCTCCCCTCCTCCTGGGACCGCCCATCTGCCATTCAGTCTGTGAATGAGGTGGGGGTGTGTGTGTGTGTGTGTGTGTGTGTGTGTGTGTGTGTGTGTGTGTGGTCAGGATGCCGCTCTCTGCTCGGCTCAGTCAGGCTGCAGCGCTGCATCAGAACACAGCGAGGTACGACACGTTTTTACTCTTTATACACACATTTACACAAACGCAGAGGTCAGGTGTGTGTGTGTGTGTGTGTGTGTGTGTGTGTGTGTGTGTGTGTGTGTGTGTGTGTGTGTGTTGCAGTGATTCAGTTGTTCGATGTTAACTTGGTGTCAGTTTGACTCCAGTCGTTCTCTTCGCTCTGTCTTGTCTTGCTGTGTTTTGCAGCAGAAAGTTCTGATCTCAGCGAGCTAACGGACATTAGCTTCTGTTCATCTGGTGCTAGCTGGATGTGTGTGTGTGTGTGTGTGTGTGTGTGTGTGTGTGTGTGTGTGTGTGTGTGTGTGTGTGTGTGTGTGTTGTGTATCTTTATGAGGACCAGTGTGTGTGTGTTTGAGCCGTGGTAGTGAGGAGATGTTTCTCTGTCCTCACGTTGGTTCAGACCTTCTTGTTCGACAGTTAGAATCAGACTGAAGTTTACTACAAACCAACTTCATCCTGTTTTATTTAAATAAATGAAGTAAAAGTATCCAGTAAATTGTGTGTGTGTGTGTGTGTGTGTGTGTGTGTGTGTTTTTATTTTTCCTGTTGAATCTCTTGAAGTGGAGTTAAAGTCTCTCCGTACGTCACTAACAGGCTGTGTGTATATTGTGTTATTTAAACAGAAAGATCATAAACTCCACACTAATGTAGAAAGTTAATGATTATTTTCACGATCGACTAATCTGTCGAGTATTTTCTCTATTAATCGATCAGTGACGTCATCAAATGTCTTGTTTTGATCTTCAGTTTACCGTCAGAGACTAAAGACACCAGGAAACATTCACAGTTAACAAACTGCAATCATAACTAATTGATTATCTGAAGTGTTGCAGATTAATTCAATAGTTGGCAACTAATGAATGAATCGACTGAAGGTTGCAGCTCTAATAAAGTTGTTGAACTCTTGATTTCCTCTCTCTAAAGTTCCAGTGGGTCTTCTATGTTCAGGTGGTTCCATCTCTGCAGATCTCTGATGATGAACCACAGACTCCGTCTTTGTTCTTCATGTTTGTCTTTGTCGTGTTTTTTATGGCTGTAAATCAGCAGCAGTCAGTCGGACGGTTTGGTGGTGAGTGGTGAGTTTGATGAAGCGTCTCTGTGGTCGTTATCAGTGAGTTCATCGTTCCTTCGTGCTGCGGCTGGTTTGGACTCTCAGGACCGACAGTAACATGGTTCTGCTGTATTTTATGCTGTTTTCAGACGTTTCCTGTGTTTTCTGTCAGCTCTGATAGTGGAGAACAGTTTCTCAGATGTTGAGTTCACGTCCTGATCAGTGCGAGAGGAGTCATGTGATGCAAAGCTTCACCAGCACCGTGTTTGTGAGGACTGTTAGTTCGTCTCAGCGCCTCCTGCTGGTGAGCAGATCACAGTTCACTGATGTCAACGTTTTCTCAGCCTGAATCATGTTCGCAGGTTTGGTGAAACTACATTTACATATCGCTCTGTCAGAGGTCAGAGGTCAGAGGTCAGGGAGTGTGTTCAGGTTAGTGAAAGATGATGTTAATGAGTTTGTTGAGTCACTGCAGACTTTCCTTCATTAAACAGACCTGCTGCTCTCTCACATCTCTGATCAATAGATTTGATCAGATGAGGATCAATGTTTCCTTCTGGATCAGGTCTGTCTGACAGCTGCTGCAGTAGAAACAGTTTCTACCAGCTGATGTTGGAACATCAGATGTTTTGGAGGAAAACAAATGAAACAGAACAAACAGTTTGTCAGAGAAACAAACGCTTGTTACCGCGGTAACTCACTCTGATCTCTTTATACAGTCACAGTAACACAGGAACTGCTCATCCTGCTTGAAGGATCAATAATGTTCCGTGTTTATGTAATAAAATAAACTGTTGATATAAGAGAGTTGATCAGATATCTTTATGAATATTAGTCTGTCAGACTCTATGAGAGAAAACACAACATGAATAGAAGTGTTTTATGTAAACGTGTGTTAGTGTGTTGAGAGCAGCTGAGAAACTTTGTCCTGTAAGTGTGAACAGACGTGATCAATAAAACTGGTTGTGATGATAAAAACAGTCTGCAAACAGCTGATCTTCACCAGAGTGACAGTAGATCAGAGTGTTTGTGTAGAAACAGATGATCTATATCTAATATATCTAATATATCTAATATATCTATATATATATATCTATATGTCTGATCAGAGCTGCTGATTCTCTGCTGTCAACAACTTTACCTGCTAGAATTTCATTTAGACACAAACTGGAAGATTCCCAGAAACCATAAAGACCCACTGATGGAGTCAGAAAACATGCTGCTGCTGTTTGAAGTAGAAAACACTCCTCCTCCTCCTCCTCCTCCTCCTCAGAATCAGCCCCACCTCCCCCATCTTCCTTTCATGTGTTTTGGATGGTTCCCCCTCCTCCCCTCCTCCTCCTCCTCCTCCTCCTCCTCCTCCTCCTCCTCCTCCTCCTCGGCTGACTGGCTCCAGGAGTCCTGCAGAGCTGCTGTCCCCAACCAGAGCCTGTCTGCTCCTTGTCCTCCTCTTCCTCCTCCTCCTCCTTCCTCTTTTTATCTCCTCATCCTCTTCTGTCTCTGCAGCACAATAACAACCACATGTTATTTTGATTAGTGCCATCAAGACTCTTCTCTTCTCTCCTTTTGTTTTCTTGGTATTTCTCCTCTTCCTCTTCCTCTTCTCTCCTTTTATTTTCCTCTCTCTCTCTGTCTCTCTCTCTCTCTGTCTCTCTCTCTCTCTCTCTCTCTCTCTCTCTCTCTCTCTCTCTGTCTCTCTCTCTGTCTCTCTCTCTCTCTCTCTCTCTCTCTCTCTGTCTCTCTCTCTCTCTCTCTCTCTCTGTCTCTCTCTCTCTCTCTCTCTCTCTCTCTCTCTCTCTCTCTCTCTCTCTCTCTCTCTCTCTCTCTCTCAAACTTTTTAAATTCATATTTTGCTTTATTGGTATAAACATCAACAACAACAATATTTCCAAAACATCAAGAATCAGTGATGGATTGAACATGGATTAGATGGATAGAGGTGGATTCTGGGTAATGTAGTGTTGATCTGTAGTTGGTTGACATCATGTTGACGCTCTGAGCTGCTTTCAGTCTCTTTTGTTCCTTCATCACTTCCTGCCTGTATGATGCGTTCAGTGTCTGCTTGTATTACAGGAAACATTAACGTGAATGACGCGGCGGTTAGTCGACGAGTCCTGAGACATTAAAACACTGAACATCTCCAGAACATCTCGACCTTCTTACAAAACCTGAAACTTCAGCTGCCTTCATGTTAAAGATGAACCGCAGTGATTTTACACCTCACCGTGTTTCTCAGGTGTTAGTAAAGAAGGAGCTGATGATGTCACTGATGATGTCACAGCGTCGGTCGGGATC